>NW_026267418.1:183963-195355 GCF_000697945.3 Frankliniella occidentalis | reverse complement strand
AGCGACCAACGTCAGCACTAGCCGTAAACGTAAGTTATCCTGCCGTCTTCAAAGTGCATCTGAAGGTTAGCGGCGACGCATATTTATTTAATTTTGAGGAAAACCAGATTTGAGCGCCAATTTATAAATACTGTTCAGGATTCTACTGAAAAATACCTTTCCGATGGTATACTTGAGTGACTCCAGGGCGAGGAGTCACTCAAGTAAACAATTACCTTGATTGTTGTCCATTTGCTTCTGTAACACCTTCTAGTCTCTGGAGGTTTAAGTCTGGAAAAGTTGAAAAAGCATTTTCACTACTATTAGACAGTACTGGAAAATGATTAAAATACAAAATACAACTTATTAAAAAAAACACAACCAACCTTCAATTTGTGCTGGATTTACATGCACGATGGCAACTTCAGAACCACAGTTCCAAGCCTTAACAACATCAATTAGGACTTGATACCGAAGATAAAATGAACGAGTCCCACTTGACAGTACAGCAGTTTTCAGCTTTGGCACCAAGGGAATGAACTTCTTGTACATTTGATTAGGTTCCAACTGATCGTGTAGAGCTTCACCAGGTAATTTTGCCTCTATCAATTGGTTCTAAAACTTATGCTGGGTCTGGGTCTGAATGGGCTTGTCAGCATCATCCACAAAACTGTACTCTTTCCACCATCTTTGTGGAACACGTTTTTTGCTATAGATAGAGAGCCTGAAAATAATAATCATAATTTATTTAAAATGAACATTAAATACCTAAAAAGGGATGAAAATTAAAATTTTGAAAACAAAAACTAACACAATGAAAATACTTTACACATTACACATCAAGCACACTTACAGTCTTCAATAATCTATTGTGCCCTTCCACTCTGTTTGTGCTGTTGTTCTTCAGGTTCATGACCAGTACTTTGTCTTTCAGACTCCAAGCCTGTTTGCATTTGACCCAATTTTTTTCAAATGTTTGAAGCATTTCTGGTGCAGCAATAGTTTTTAAGTTATCATATGCTTCATCAAAACTTTCTTGGGTTTCACAATAGATGACGGATTTCATTAGCTCAACACACTCTGTCTTATTTTTGTATCCTTTAGCTAATAATTTAAAATTCTTCTCAGTGTGCACACTGCATATGTGCACTGCCACATTGGGAAGTACTTCTTTAATAGCAGCGATTTCTGAGAAGTCCTTGTCAACAACACAACACACAGTGCGATCAAAAACACCTTGGCCACTGGCTTCTACAAAGTGGTGAAGAAGGGCAGTCAAAGCATCTTGCCGTTCATTCGCTAAAAAGGCATAGGCAACTACTAAACCTTCTCCCTCTCCATCCATTACATCAATCACACTGACCGGCATTCTATTCTCATTGATCTTGTAAGTTACATCCATCAGTATGACTTCTCGAATTTTTTGGAGAGCCTCTCTCATGTCGCTGGTCTGGATGAAGATAAAAATTACTTCTTTGGTATCAGGATCAGTCTCAATGTGTAGGCTGGCACCCGGATCTCTCAGGCTTAGCTCCTCTAACTTGTCTCGTAACATTTCTTCATCAGTTCTCCCTTTTCTCTCTCTTTTCTTACGATTAGTGCTGCGACAAAAAGAAAAAAAGAGACCTAACATTCCTAGAGTTCTAAAGGCATAAGAGGGAAAGATCTTGTAAAAGGTACTCACCCAATGTTGATGATGTCCCTGCCTAGTATCAGTTTGTTTGGGTCCACATCCAAGGTTTTAAGAAAAGGTCTAATAAGCGTTGGTTTGACCCCCAACTTTTGAAGGGACTCAACCTTTGCTTTGATGTCATTTGACAGACGCCTATTTTCAGGATAACCACGAAAAGTTATCGCAGTGGTTGCGTGATTGTGCGTCAAGTTAATCTTGTCAATATAAAGCTTGTTTTTATCATCAGTCCTTTGAAGTGTGATGAAAGACTTACAGCCAATCTTGTATGTTCTGTAAAGCAACATCATTAGTTAGGAAGTCAAATGTCATGCTGTTACAAACCATTCACTTACTTCTGCTTTGGACGGTCTCCAGTCAGTTTCTTGTTAGGCCTTTTCTGCCCATAGTGTTTACATACCAGGTTCACAAAAGAGTGACCCGGTTTGACTGTCAGCTTGTCTGATCTGTTTTTAGAAAATACGGTATTTGTGGCCTTCTGCAATCTCAATTTAGCCTTCTTAAATGTGGCATAGTCCTCAAAGACTGACCCAAGAGAAAAAATTTCTAGCTGTGTAAAGTCAGTAAGAAATCAGATTATTAGACTACAGATTAAACATTGGCTAAGCATAATGGCATTTAACCAAACGAACTTAGAAAAAAATGAAAAGGATACAGCTGTGACAAGCTCCATACTTGAAGCAAGCTTGAAGCAGGGAGTGAATTTGATACATGAATTCGGGTATTTTTCAACAATAAAAGAATACTTACAAGATTTTCATCTTCTTCTCCTAGCTCTTCTGCCATATTTACGAACGCAAACGCAAACACAAAGAGAAACGGTCCAATGTGCGAAACGGTCCAATGTGCGCGACACTTAAAGACTTCCGAAACATGACACCAGTCCCAACCTGTCTCAACTTGTCCAGTCCTGTGCCGACGTACGTTCGTGTTAGCCGCGTCAGTGAGACAATCCGCGCACGGGTGGGGGAGGGGGAGTGAAGTGGTGGAGATGTTTAGTAGTGTAAATAGCGCATAATAGATTATTTGCCCGGGTTCCAGCCTGCTCGCGGCTGCTCGCGGCCCGACCCGTAGACCGCAGCCTGAGCCCAGCCCGGGCCGAGTCTGAGCGGCTGTTCAATCTAAACGGGCGTTCAAAGACACTAATTTTAGCCGTTCTGTAAGGTTACACCAAAATTTGGCTTTGAACACTCTCAGCCCGTTACTGACGTTTTGCAAATACACAATGAACTCGATTATACAGCGGTAATACTCACAAAATTGCACGTTATACTCACAACTTAAGTAAGTGATACTAATTATTTTGTAAGCAAGTAATAAGGATGATCTTCCTAAGTAGTTCCTAACAAAACAATTAGTAATACTTACTTAATTTGTGAGTATTACGTGCAATTTTGTGCACACTAAAATCTTATGAACATTTTTGTTTATAGTGACTGATTTCTGTAAACATGCTCGGCTTACGCATTTTTTAATGCGTCAGTATAAAGAAATTTGAGCATACTGGCGTATTAAAAAATGCGTAAGCCGAGCATGTTACAGAAATCAGTAACTATGAACAAAAAAGTTCATTGGCTGAGCGATTAGCGAAGCCTATTACTCCAGTGATGATCAAAAACTTTCGCGTCTGTGTGTGTGTGTGTGTGTGTGTGTGTGTCTGTTTGTCTGTCGTCACGTTAACACGAGAATGAATTGAGTTAGCGACCTGGGATTTTCAGGGTCGTTTTGTGTCATAAAAAGACAGATCGAATTCGAAGATGAGCATTCTAGCTCAAAAATTGGATTTAAAAAAAATCAAAAACAACAGGTCCTAAAAATAACGTTTTTTAAAAATATTTTTTTACAATTCCTAAGGGGTAACTCATCAAAGTAAAGCCCTCCGGGCGGAGATGTCGTCCGTTTGGCTCTATCTTCAACCGTTTAGGCGCCACAGGGAGTTTTTGACGAAAATAAGCGAAAAAATGTACAACCTTGCATTCTTAGTCGAAGTGACGGGACGGGAAGTTGACGGGCCGAAGGCCCGTATCTTTGTGTACATTTTCGCGCGTCCCGACTCGGGTGTCAGCGCCGCAGGCCTAGGTAGATGTATGCCAGGCGCGTCGCAGCGTAACAGTGTTTCGTGAGATATCGCGAAGCCTGTTACGCGAGACGTGGTCTGGCGTACATCTACCTAGTAAGATTTTAGTGTGTGAGCATTACTGCTGTATAAGCGACTTCATTGTGTATTTGCAAAATGTCAGTAACGAGTTGAGAGTGGAGGAATTTAACAGTGAGTCAACAAGACATTTTGACGTCGGAGCAGGGAATTTTGGCGCCCATATAACCCCAAAAAATTCGCGCTCGCTTCGCTCGCGTGTTTGGATGCTGTTTTTCGTTCCTATAACTCAGGGAACTTATTACAACAGGCGGGCAGGAATTTAAGGGGAAACTCAGGGGGAATGGAAATGGAAAGATTGTGGCCACTATATAACGAGTGCAAGAGACGTTCAGGACAAATCTATTTCCACGTTAAATTTTCAATTTCACATCTTGCCTCACACTACTACTACTAAGATATTACTAAAAACACGATTTTTCTATTTGCCCCTAGAAGGTAGGCAAATCCGGGCCCCTTCACCGTATTTCCCCCCCAGGGTCATTACCCCCCAGTTTGTTATAGGTAGATAACGAGGGCTTCAATAAGTATCGAACACCCGCGGCGCGGGAGGTAGAGGTGACGGCGGCGGAAAGTGGAATTCAGCAATGCACCCCTCCTCTGTCGCGCCTGCCGCTCGGCGATCAGCCGCGGCGAGCAGCCGCGAGGCAAGGGAAGCCCTCGGGGCGCTGGAGACGGGCAGTCGCGAGTAGGCAGCGGTGAGTGTGGGATGCTAATTGTGCTGGTTTAAAGTGTGAGAAATAGACCAAGAACCAGACAACTCAGTCGTACATCATTCTCTGATAGAACCACCAACACCACTAAAACAAGTCCGCCCCTGGCTCTAGCTCAAACCGTTGAGGCGATAGAGGGTATTTCTGAAGAAAATATGCGGAAAAATATACAACCCTGCATGCTTTGTCGAGGTGATGGGCCGTTTGGGGGCCGTAGGCCCGTATCTTTGTGTAAAATTTGCCACTAGCCGACTCGGGTGTCAGCGCCGCAGGCCAAGGTAGATGTATGCCAGGCGCGTCGCAGCGTAACAGTGTTTCGTGAGATATCGCGTAGCCTGTTACGTGAGACGTGGTCTGGCGTACATCTACCTTGTTTATTTAGTATTACTACAATATTCGAAGAAGCACCATATTTAATATCAAAAACTTTCTGGTTTTGGCTGCGTAGAGAAAGCTTGTATCAAGGACATCATTATGAAGTTGGGTGAAGTCAGCACACCTAAACTATGACTATAGCAAGCACTTTTATTGTAATTTTCTACGAAGGACGAAATCTATCAGTTTAGTATATCTTCTAATCAGCTTAAGAATTTTGACAGGATAGGTTTCCTTTCGATACCCCCTATGTAAAACCGCTCACCGTTTCGGCTGCTGCGGACAAACGCTCAGCTCACTCCCCGCCTGCGGACAACCGCTTACCTAGTTTGGCGCTCCGGATAACCGCTTAAGTCGCTTTTTCACCTAAAACGTAATATTGGTATCATTCGAAAGAGAATTACCGCCTCTTTCGAATGATACCAATATTACGTTTTAGGTGAAAAAGCGACTGAAGCGGTTACCCGGAGCGCCAAGCGAGGTATCGGTTGTCCGCAGGCGGGGAGTGAGCTGAGCGTATTCTCAGAGCCACTGAGGCGGTGAGCCGTTTTACATAGGGGGTATCGCTTTCTATGGATTTTTGCACAAATGGCCAATGCGGAAGACTGAAAGTCGATCAAGGTTCTGTTTGGCGCGTAGTTCCTGTTTGGATCCCTTCAAATTTTGGGAATGTTTTATTTTGTGAAACAGAGTGCTCCATGGTGGACACCAGCAATGGAAAAAAATTTTGTTCGAATTTTATTGAATTTCCACACATACACTCCGACCAGCCAAAGAATGCTTTTCGGTCGAATGTAGCCCCTCCCCCCCCCCCCCCCATAAGAGCCCAGGCATTGCCAGAAGCATTCTCTCGCTTAATCGACTGTACCTTTGCTTGACATATGCATCTCTTGATGTACATGTTTTCACAGCCAAGTTCATTATGTATGTTATGAGTGGGTTTTTTTCAGGAAAAATAAGGAAAAATTGCTGTCAGGACTTCAATGTTATTATTTGTGAAAAGTTCTATTAAAAATTTCAATGTATTGTAAAAACTAAGCATCATTAAAATACATCAATTCTACTCTTCAGGGCTTTAGTCTTCTTTGGCTGAAAGTCCTTATCATTTAAATAGTGACACTCCTAGAATTAGAATATTATAGTACTTTCAAACTTACAATCTTATACACAAGACTTGAAAACTCATATTAACCGTTGAAGGATTAGGTTGAGACACAGCTTTAAATTGTTTGTTTTTAGGTGGTTCTGATTCCTATTTCTTTGCGCCCTCAGAGGACAGTAACTGCCACGTGTGCTATAAAACAAGGTTTAAGGTACAAATTTGTAGGAGATGAAAAGCGTATGTGCACACAACAAAATCTAATGTGCATACTTACTTAATCATTGACATAATTTTGTAAACCTTGAATTTGTTTCTCTTTCGATTCCAAATCATTTACATACACCTGAATAGTCTCGTTTATTGAATGAGAGGTCACTTACACCAACTTCCTTCACAAGGTTTTTATTTTCCTCTCAATAAAACAAAAATTTTATATAAGTATTCTAGATTTTGATCTGGTGCTGAAGAAAATCATTTTGCAAAGAACTAGTACAAGTAGGGTAAAATGCCCTATGATGGCCACCTTAAGAATGGTCCTGTCCAATGATGGCCACCCCTTTTTCTTGTAATGTAGACAACGATGTGAAGTAGTTTGGCTTATTACGCCCAAGTAGGGACCTTACTAGAACACACTTCAAGGCCAAGATTGTAAAGTGACCAGATTGGCTGGAAATCGAGAAAAGTGGCCATCAATGGACACTGGCCACATTAGGGCACTTTACCCTAGTATAAATTTGATCAGCTACTGTGCGAAGCTGTTCAGCAGGATCCGTTTGGCATTGCTATCACAGAAACATTTGGGGCAGCACCATTTGTCAGGCAGTTCTATAAGAAAAGGAAAATGATGTGATGTGAGAGGTGAAACTAACGCAAACAATCAAACTGCATACAAATAAAAGGGGGGAAAACATACTTTGCTTCGGGGACACCCCAATACAGTTGCCATGGAACCACTCATCGCAGTTATCACAACCAATCATAAATCTGGGACGAATCATAAGATTAGAAATGCGAATGAATATTGGAAAGGGTTTTAAAAGAAAACAAGAACCATACCTTACAATCTACATACCTTGAGCCAGCTGGCTTGCGACACATGCAATACATCTCTGGTCTCTCCAAATGGATCGGATCTGGAAAATCATTGCAATTTAAAACATTCTCATATGTTGGATACAAGGTTATTTTTTTATTTTTTATTTCGGTTTTATGAAAATGGAGTGACACAAATGTTAAAGACTTTCAAATTTAGGTCAGGATAGTGAGAACCACATGAATTTACTTCAAACTTGTTCGTATATAGCAAAACATAGAATAATGTTGAGTCTTTATCTCCCTTCTTCCTTTTCATGATAGTCGCTTTGCCTCGCTTCTGCCTTTTCATGATAGTCAATCTTTTTATTGCACGCTGTTGCGTTTACGAGGATTCCCCATAGAGTTCATTGACATTTAAAGCAAGACTCTGATTTCAAAAATAAAACTTATACCCTCTTACTTCAAAATTGATGTAGTAACTTTACTTCCCTAGTAACACAAGACTGTCGCTGTCGCACATAGTGTGATTTTTATCTATCGTCCAATTATTGTGACACTAACGAAAATCCAAAAGTGGTGACTTTTCCTTAGTCAGACGATTGTCGCTGGTCTATCAAATTTAGACCATCTGCAATTCTGCTGTATTCTTATGAATTCGTGATCGAATCACAACAGTGGTTTTTCGCTTCCATTACGATAGCTGGCCGGTAACGATTTTCGTTTTGAGGAAAAAATATAGTATACCGATAGAATAATTTTTCTCATTTCGTATATCGCACCGATAGTTCGTATCTTTTTTCTACTGTTGTCCGACTGTCGTACGACAGTTCTGTGCTACTAGGGATGTATCGATTTCAATCGCTTTAGAAACAGCAAAATGCGATTTTCAACCTGGCATATCGAACCGTGAACAGAAATACACACACAGACACACACACTCTCTCTAGCTTTTAATCGAATGAAAGAATGGTGTCTTCTGAATAATCTTGTCCTTATAATGATGGAAAAACAAACATTGTACAGTTTCGAACCAACGAAAGAATATCAAAAAATGTTTATTCACACTTTGTAGAACTATATGTGAACAGCGCAATATTCTTAGGTATAATTTTAGACCAACACCTTAATGGGACGTCCACCTTCAGGAATTAAAATCAAATTTTTGTCAATCTAATTTTGGTGTCAAAAGAATTATGTCATTAACAGACGAGCAAACAGCTCTCGTAACTTATTATGGAATGTTTCACTCTAAATTATCGTACGGCACATTGCTTTGGGGAAACTCTACAGCGATGATTGATATTTTTAAACCCAAAAGAAAGCAATCAGAGCTATATGCTCTATTAATCAACGGACTAGTTGTAAACAATACTTTGTAAATTACTAAATTATGACTGTGTACTCTATTTCCATTCAACAACTGCTAAATTTTGTTAAAAACATGAAAATACTTTTCAAAAGTCAAAAGATGTACACAACTACCCAACTAGACATAATACTAAAATTTATAATAACTTTGTGCACCTCTCTGTCAGCCAAAATGATGTACTCTTCCTAGGCCCAAAACTTTTTAATACTTTACCAAGTATTATTAGAGACTTGCCCATGAAAAAATTTAAAAGTAAAATTAAGAAAGAACTATTAAAATGTGCGTTCTACAACCTGGAAGACTTTTTAAAATATGGTTTTATGTTCAAGCATGAAAATTGTTTATAATAACTGTTTGTACGACGGTTCAGTGACAATAAATCTCTCTCTCTCTCTCTCTCTCCACCACAACAACAGACAGCTACCTGCTCGAGGGCGCCAAAAGTTGCAGCGTAACAGGGCGCGTCCTTAAACCATTGAGTGTGTATTAGGTTGTGGCAAGTTTAAACTCTCTACTTAACACTGAATCTTTACAAATTCAATACTGGATTATCTAGATAGTGACAGTAATTCAGAGTCCCCTAGTAACAGAGGAGATGGAAAAAAACCTGCCTTCATTGTGGAAACACAGACCGGCAAAGAGGATATCAAAGTTCTTAAGGCTTATATCAAGTCTACAGCGGAAGCTAAATGTTGGTTAAAGCAGTTTTCGTTAGAAACTGGAACTGATTTCATAAATTCAGAAATGAAGAAAGTTCAAAGGTAAGTAGGATTACCGTACTTAATACATCATTCTCAATTTCCTTGGCTGGATTAAAAGATGTTGACCGAGGGGTGCCCAACTGTGGTGGTAATCAGGTTTACACAGACTTGGTAATCACTAGTAATCACTTGTAATCCCTGGTAATCCTCACACTCGTGAGGGTCCTTTAGAAGGACAAATTTGTTGACTTAGACATGAATTTCTGTGCACATTTTGCCTAAATGCCAACGTGCATGTTTATTATGGCAACTTTGCATCCCTCCTATGGACAAAGTCATGATTTGGCCAATCAAAGAATGTAAATTTTTAACTTGCATGATAAAGAATCAAGAACTACCAAAGAGTTGCACAAAAATGCATCTTTTTCGGAACAAAAAATGGCCGTTCCGATTTAGAATTTAGTCGGATTATACCTTTTAAACAAAGGCAATCTTTGGTAATCATTGGTAATCTTTACAATTTGGTAATCCGGTGTACACATTCTTATGGAGTTAAGCATCCCTCGATGTTGACAGTTGGATCGAGCAAGGACCTGCGACAAAAGGAAAACAATGGATATTATTGTTGATTATATCTTCCTTCTGTTACGATCAAAATATGTTTTCTTGCAGATTGGTTTATCATGAATACTGGAAATGCAGCTTGGGCAAAATGAATAAACTATCACTTTCCAAGAGAAATTTTTCATGCCCAATGACAGTAGATATTAAGATTAAGAAAGTGAAAACAGGCACTATAAAAATGAGTTGAAATTTTTAAACCGTAAAGTGCCTCCGCCTGCTGTCATCACTATCAAAAACAAGCAAAACCTTGCTCTTCAAAACCATGAATAACTCAGTTATAGAAGGCCAACACAGGAGACGAAGAAGAAGTATTTCAGAAAGTTTGCACAGCCGCTAAGCGTTCATTTGAAATGAAACTTTGGATGGAAGAAGATGGGGCAATAAAGAAAGCTGATGCAAGTATTAACCCAACTGACCGACAAGTGTATCATTTCTATGACAATAATGGAGGAAAAGTAAATATGGAAGGACTGGATGCATGATCCTATGGAACACCACAAAAAAAGTATTCCAGAGTACAAGGAAAAGCATGGTAAGATATTTCCAGAATAATTATAGGTAGTATGTAAAAGTGTAAATTAACTAAATTTATAAAATGCAGGAACTGACATCTACTTTGATAACGAAAATGTAGAAAACTGGGCAGTACAAGTTACTGCGAGTCTTTTCAGAGCTTTACATGATTTGTATTTTTATATTTCTGTTTGCAGAGCGTGGTTGAGTACTGTGCGTGGAACCTTCGACCGCCAGACTCCGGCAAGGATCCAGGCCTCGTGAACCTTGTCCTAAAGGGGATCGGCCTCGGGTGGCAGAAGGGTCGTCTAGATGCAGACAAGCTTTTGCCGTGCCCTACGCTACGACCGTCCGCACCAACATGGCGTCAGCGGCCAAGAAGTCCCGGCAGGTGCTCGCAGCTAAGGTTCGTCCTCTCATGGAGGAAAATCGCTGCTCCGCCACTTGTGACTGCTTGACCGACAACCATCGAAAGGGCAAATACATGGTCCTAACATTGCACTACATCAGACACTGGAGGCTGTGCAGCAGGATGCTCTGTACACGCACTCTGCCACACTAGAGGGAGGCGTCTTCAGGTTTGTTATTCCTAATGAAAAAACGTCTGACATGTGTTAAGGATCGGGTTATAAGATAGTAACTCCTTTTTTTTCTCCAGCCGCCGACCTGAAAGCCCTACTCGAGCGCATGTTTGAGGACAGTGGTCTCGATGCTAGTTTAATGGAGAAAGTGAAGTGGGTGACAGATGCCGGGTCTGACATCAAGAAGGCCCTTGAGTCACACCAGTGGTATTACTGCACGGCCCACGCTCTGAACATTGTCCTGCGCACAGCTCTTAGTGTCCGGTACTTCGACATGATTGAGAGTGCGGTGCTCGCGTACCCAATGGCCGCCCAAATCATTAACGAGTGCAATGAGTGGGTGCAGGAAATGCGTACCCTTTACAAGAGGAAAAAGCTCCCAATCGCAAGATTGCGACTGAAGGCTTCTGTACCCACTACTGCCAGCCACGTTCGGATGCTGCACTCAGTGGAAAGAGCTCGTCCTGAGGAAAGTTAATGTATGTCATGCGGGATATTGCGAATGTAGGGATGGGTGACGGCAGGCATGCGCGAGTGGCGGCGAGCGGGAGGGGG
>NW_026267418.1:179608-183813 GCF_000697945.3 Frankliniella occidentalis | reverse complement strand
CGGGGTGGGCGCCCGCGCAGCGCAGCTTTCCTTTCTGGTGGCGTTATTTATATTTCGTCAACAACTGAAGCGCTATTTTATTAGGTGGAGGACACCTTGCTCGCTGAGGCACCTCACCTTGACGTGGACATGGAGGACGTGGCAGACCTGGCGGACTTCCTGAGCCCCCTCGACCTGGGCGGCAGTCAGGAGGCAAGTCCACAGGTCACCATTGAGGTCTACCGTGAAAAACTTCAGCCTCACCTAGAACCCAGTCATGACGATTCGCCGATGATAGTGGAGCTCAAGGTTGCAGCCAGAAAGGAGCTAGAGCCAATCCCCGCTATCGAGCTGTTCGAGCGGGTCAAGGTGCTGGTGGCCTACTTGAAGAGGAATGGGCTTATCAACAAGCTCGAACATGCTGCCACCTAGGAAGTCCAAACGAGGTGGAACTCCCACTACAGTATGCTGGACTCTGTGACCGGTGGGGGTGGGCAAAGGTAAAATGTTTGTTTATGAATAAATGTTAACTTTTTGTTAATAAATAATTAACCTCGCTATTTGTTGATAGGTTTGTCAAGTCTTGACCAATGCCACGGACGATGCAAACCCAAAGATGGACGGTCTGGTTCCGGAGGATATGGAGGAACTGGCTGCGTTTCTGGAGCCGTTTCAGCTCCACACCGACCGCCTCTAGGGCCAGGCATACCCGACTCTGCCCTACGTTGAACCTGGGTTCGAGGCGCTCCTCGTTCACTTGTCTGCAGCAGATGGCCTCGAGGATGACGCTGAGTCCATTGCGGCAGTGCACCAGAACGCTTACTCTTTGCTGATGTACAAGGTAGTAATTCGGATGGAGCACAAAATAGCCCGTGTTTTATGGCCGAAAATGAATCATTTGAAGGATTACAGTGATGACGAGACAGCAGAGGTACCCCCCCCCCCTCACCCACCATGTGTGGTTTATTATGTATATTATAAGCCCCACAAGGGTAAGACGAATACTCCGTTTTAAGGTAAGGCTTGGGTAAAACTGGAAAAGTCGGGCAAAAAACAGTATTTTTTAGCCCGCCCTTCTGATTTGAAAAAGCTATCCAGCGGGTTTATGCAAACGACCTCTTGTCTGTCTGTCTGTCTGTCTGTTCCACTAGAAGGAGATGTGCTAGAGACTTGAAATTTTCAGGGTATCTTAAGGTCCACTTCTAGAGAACGAAACGCCTACGGCAAATCCTGGCAACAACCCCTAAGGGTGTGAATGGGGGTATCCAAGGTTCAAAAATTCTTCCAAAAAGTAATTTTTATAAATGTTCCCCTGATGGGTAACTCGTCAAAGCAGAGCCCATCGGCCGAAAATTTCGTCCGTTTTGCTCTATCTCTAACCGTTTAGGCGCTAGAGGGTCATTTTTGACGAAAATAAGCTAAAAATTGCCATAGTGAACAATAAGTTGTAGTAAAAAGCCTAAAAACCGCAAAAAGGAAACTCTTCCCCCACCCCCTAAAAACGTTTTCTCGAGGGGGCCACCACTTCGATTGAGGATGTACACAGGATTACGTGATTACAGGGATTACACGTGAATTTTGAGTGATTACAAGTGAATTTTGGTGAATTTTAGCTCTAAAACCTTCAGATTTGGACAATAAGGTAAAATTTAGTGACAGTGTTTTAAAATTTGATAAAGGATTACACGGAATAGATAGGGATTACGTAGGGATTACACCCTCATCTGCACACAGGATTACGCGAGTGGTGGCCCCCTCGCGTTTTCTAAGCAGAAGGGTGGGTTGTAGTCACGGTGCTTCACCGTTACATCCCTTTCTCGAGTCTTTGGGGAAAAATCAAAGACGACGGGTTTAAGCGGGCCAAAGGCCCGCTACATAATTCGATCATGTTCTTTAGCAAATCGCGTGACAGAAATGGTCGGGCCGCAGGCCCGACCATCGCCGCCGGCAGGCCAAGCAGGCCCGGCCCCTGCCGAACGGAGTTGCCGGCGGAGCGAAGCGGAGCTGGCAACCCCGTTTGGCGAAAGGGCGGGCCTGCTTGTTTTAATTTTAAATCTTCATGCGAGTGAAATCAAGAAAAAGCTCACTATATTATTCTAAGTTAGTTTGTCGTTGTTCTTTTAACATGTAATACGTCTATTGTTGGACATAACACTGTGCGCAAGAGCTATTTTGAAATTTGATAAAAAAATTATAACTTCAGAATAGTTCTTGCGCACGGTGTTATGTCTAACTGTAGACTTATGATATGTTAAAAGATCCGCAACGAACTAGCTTAGAATAATATGGAGAGCCTTTTCTTGATTTCACTAGCATGTAGATTTGAAACCAAAAAACTCTGTTTTTCACATGACTTTTCCAGTTTCACTCAAGCCTTACCTTAATAGGCTCACGAAGCGGTCCGCGCGCGCTGCCGCAGCATCGTGGCACGCCGGCGCCCTGTCGTACCTGAACCACTTCCACCTTAACCACCGTCGCCCACTCCTTGTACATCTACTGCTTAACGCAGAGGATGAAGACGCTGCCGCCCCCCCCCCCCCTTTCCTTCACCAAGCGCCGGCGGAAGGTGAAGAAGAAGAAGACCGACGAGTAGCTGTACGGTGGGATGCTCTAACCGCCGGTTCCGGAAAGCGAGCTCAGAGACCAGGTGCAGCGCTCCATTGAGATGTCTGCCCAAGAAATCGGGGACGACTCTGATTTGCTCCAGTGGTGGAAGACCAAACCTTCACTCACTCTTATAAACTGATTTTAGTAATTTGCTTGGGACACCATTCTTCTCCGGTATAGTTGAACTATACCACGTGCTAGGGTGTGGCGCGTGTTGCCCACTCGCTCCGAGTCATTAAGAGCAAAGCGCGCAGTGACGTCTACATGCTGCACAATATAACTTAAAAAATTACAGGACCCATGAGGCACTCAATTGGAAAATCTAATTACGCTCTAATGTTTCAGGGAGCACTTAGTTTCCCAATTCTTGCAGAATTGGTGCAGGAGGTCCTACCTACGCCGGGCACCTCAGCTCCCAGTGGGAGGGTGTGCAGTGACCTGGGGGTCCTCATAACCGTAATCAGTCAACGTTAACTTAACGAAAGTTAACGCAACTTTGAGTCAGAAGTCAGAAGTCCCCTGTCACATATCCACTCCACAACGACGCATCTCTAGGACCTGCCGCACCGACTGCGCATTCTCTCTCCCCGTTGGGCTTATCCGCGGCCTTGGCCCAGGTCATACAGTGCTCCTGGTTTCGGAGCCGGCTGAGCCCCCAGCGAGGGAGACGACCCCCCAGCCCTCGCGCAAGTGCTGCATCCAAAATCTGGCTCCTTCCTTGTCGCCGATCGCGTTCACCGATGCACTGAGGCTGATGGCAAAACAACTATTCGGACACGGCTAACCCCCTCCCCGCCCTCCCTCGCCTCCAGCCTTTTCTTCCCGCGCGTCCGTGCCCTTCATTGACTCATAAATCATTCTCCGATGGGTCAAAACAAGTGCCATTGTTGCATAGCTCGGCTCGGGATGTCGCTGCCTGCACGGTGGGGGGAGGGGAGGGGCGCACATGTTGATGAGGAGCAAGGACGGAAATGGACAAACAAGCTGACCTGATGCGTCTTTTCACAGTCATTCGAAGAAAAGGGGGCTTGCTGAAGAAAATTTAAATTAACGGAAGAATCGTTAAAGTTTGCCCCCAAAAGGTAATCGGTAACGTTAACAGTTACATTTAGCCAAAAGCTAAAGTTAAGTTAAAAGTTAGTCGAAAATGTTAATCGTTAAGTTTAACTTAATCGTTACTTTCAACGAATGCTGAACCTTGCCCCCGCCATTTTGATTCCCCAATGTCACCTCCCCCTTTTTTGGGGGTGTCTTTTTGGCGACTAACCTAACCTAATTTTGGGTGGCTGTGTGAGGCCCCTTGTATTCACGTTTCCCTGTTTTGTTTGTGAAAACACAGAGCCGGTGGTCAGGCAGGACATCCTGCAACATCCTTACCTCCTGCACCAGGAGGACCAAAGAAGTATTTGATGAAATGAAAATCTGGTGTGAAAAAAACAATCTTATATTAAATGAGACAAAAACAAATATAGTTCAATTTAGAACAAATGAGAATGCATCTGCTTACAACAGTATGGTTTTTGCCGAACAAAAGGTCAAAGAAGCAAAGTTTCTTGGAGTATATATTGATCAGTTCCTACGATGGAATAAACATGCAGAACACTTAATCCCTAAATTAA
>NW_026267418.1:175014-178913 GCF_000697945.3 Frankliniella occidentalis | reverse complement strand
ACACGAGGTCGTTTGCATAAGCCCGCTGGATAGCTTTTTCAAAGCAGAAGGGCGGGCTAAAAACAGCACTGTTGGCATACCATGGAATGTTCCACTCTATAATCAGCTATGGGACTCTAATATGGGGGAACACTACAATGCTACAAGATGTATTCAGACTCTAGAAAAAGGCAATCAGAGCTGTGTATAATGTAAACCAACGTGAAAGCTGTAGACCGCTGTTTCTAAAAGCCAATGTAATGACATTGCCATCTATATACATATTCGACCTTCTGAAGTATGTGAAGAAAAATGAAAAAAAGATTAAGACAGATGCTGTGATACACAAATACAATACGAGACAAAGAAACCACTTGGTGCCAGATAAGAATCTGCTCACTGTAAGTCAGAAAAATGTCTACTACAGTGGTGTGATATATTTTAATGAAATTAGTGAACAAATTAGAGGGTATAACATCAAGAAGTTCAAAAAATATGTGAAAGAAAGACTGATAAAAGACTGTTTGTACAGCTACAGAGACTTTAATGGAGTTTAAAACTATGCAAATTTTATCTATTTATATTTTTATACTATGTGTTAATTATTTATTACTTATATTTTATCATCTTTTATGTCCATAACATGTAATACTTGTTCAGTGGCAATAAACTCAAACTCAAACTCATGCCTGCGGGGCGATTTTCTGGAATGTGTGCAAGAGCACACAGACGCTTAGCCTCATCCCTCTGAAGCGCAGACCCTGCCTTCTTCATTTTGTAAAGTGCATTTCTGGTCATGCTACCGCGTGCAATGGCTACAGCCACACTCCGCGTGAGACACATGGAGTCATTGGTGTTAGAGGGAGACCATATTGTTGATGCGTCATGCGTCCATTTTCCTCTGAAGCCACTGTTCGGTACTTTCATTTGGCACACGATTGGTCCGCCTGCCTCCGGTGTGTGGCATAGGTATGTATATATAGGACACCCAGAGCTGACCGTCTACCATAAAGTCCTGATTTGAATTGAGAACTCTGGAAATCCTGTCAAGGACGACCTGGCCATTTAACTGATCAGAATTTCTCAGAGAGCCAGATGGGGTTTTCCTCATTTTCACTGTTCTGAATCTCCAAAATGACTTTGTCAGTGTCCCTGGCCCCAACCGCATCCCTTTGCCTCTGAATGATATCATCAAACATGGAAACCATAGTGTCTTTTTCGGGGATAGAGGCACCTAAACCCCGAATGGCAATGACTTCTTCTCGAAACTTGGTTTTATTGAAACGCTTTAATTCGCGCTCTCCTGATTGTAAGACTTCAAGTGTGGGGACATTGCTAGCGTCCTCCCCTTCCTCCCCTTCTTCTTCCCTTTGTCGCTTGGACGCAACAGGGGATCGAGAAGGCCCTGGCTGAGGAGAGTCTGGTTGAGTTGCATTGCGTGGCGTAACAGGGGGTGGGGAGGGGGTGGGGCGGTGCGGTGGCGAGACGGATGTGTCAGCTGCACCACCACCACCTACCATGGACAGAGCTAGGTCATAAGTGAGCTTAGCGTGGGGATCGGCATCCACTTGATCCCTGAGGTGAGAGTGATACCTTGCGGCCAAAAACTGAACATGGCGGTGATCAGCACGATCCTCAGCAGAGGAGCCAATCAGAGATCCCAAGAGGGTGGTGTATGCTTCTGACATGTATTGATCTGTGAAAAAGCACCCATTTTCGCATTCGTCTAGGATCTGATTGATGTCAGACTCCATTGTTCCAGCCCGTGCGCGCCCTAGCGGCCGTAAAATGAGTCTTTTAGTGTTGCTTTGAAAAAGGCAGAAGTTAGTCTTTTGGAGGGTTGCCTTAAAAAAGGCAGAAGTTAGTCTTGTGGAGTGTTGCCTTGAAAAAGGCAGAAGTTAGTCTTTTGCAGCGTTGCCTTTAAAAAGGCACTTTAGTCGTCCACGTTGTCCGCCTCGAAGTCCAGGAGAGCCGTCGTCCGCCGCAAAGTCCAAGAGAGCCGTTGTCCTCGAAAATTTCAACCCTGATGACGACTTTGATCTCTTGGGTCAGGATGAGGGCGACTATGGTCCCAACCCATATCTTCTTATGACTCAACCCTCGGCTCCGCTCACCCTGGACGCACCCTCTGCCCCTCCCCTTGAGCAACAAAGTTCAGGCCATGCACCCCCTGTCTTTGGTTAGTTACCTGGATCCGCCCCTCTCCCTGACTTTGCCCAGGTTACAGCCCCACCTCAGACACCCCTCATACAGTCTGGTTCCACCCCTGTTGACTCACAGTCACTGTCGTTTGATCTTGACGCCATTTGTAACGAGGCATTCGACCAGGCTTCACTTGATCGAACAATTGGACAATTAAATCCCCCCGTTCAGAACAAGACTTTGATTTCTGAGCCTCTCAAAAGCAAATTTGATGAGGCTGCTTGTTTTCCCTTGGAAGTCCTGTCCAGAGACATTAAACTGACTAAAAATAGTAGCAAGCTGGTGAGACTGGGTGTGGATGCTCTCACATTTACTCCATATGCCATGGTAATGGGAAAACCAAACACAAAAAGTAATCGTCCCTGGGTTCGACTTTCAATTGATGAAATAAATGTTCTCATTTCAACAGAAATCCACACAGACATCCTCTCCCTGCTAACTTCTCAAGCACATGTAACTGCTCTACCTATTGGCAGCTTACTTCTGAGCATCAAAGTCAATGAAACTAAACCTGAAAGGACCACAGTTTGCATCACAAGAGAAAACAACCCCATAAAAATATTGTTGGCTGCTAGCTCGTGGAAAATGTTGTTCAGAGCAAGAGAGATTATCAATACTACACTAAGTGAACTCTCCTCTGTCTGTCTGAGTGCCACAACATATTTTCCGAACCTACTTGAACAAGTTAAAAACACTTGTGTCCAAAAGGGTTATGACAACCCTACTAAAATTCTGAACATCAAGTACGAGGAGTCAGATTCACTCCTTTCTGAGGCATTTAGCAACACAGACACTTATTTCCCCGAACACTTTTAACTGAGCTTGTTTGCTTACAAATAAGTTTCATTAGAGAAAAACTGTTTTCAGCTATGAGGCAGTGAGACTCACAAGTGCTGACATTAAAAATAAAAACAAAATACAAAACTAATAAAACATTTTAAAAAACCTCATAAAAATGATTGTTTCATTATAATCAATACACCCCCCATAATAAACGAACTTGATGCACACTCCAGTTACGTCAAAGCTGAACAGAATCAGTCTCCCTTTCACCACATCATTCTACAGAGGGAAAAAGTAATGCAAATGATAACGCAAATTGATGCTTTTTGCATTTCTTTTAGAAGATGGCAATCAAGTAAAAAAAACACAAACAATATTTCAAAATAGAAAGATTACATACAATCTTTGTTGTTCAAGTAAAAAAATATTACTCATTGTAAAATACACTCTTTTAAAAGATGGCAATCAAGTAAAAAAAAATATTACTCATTGTAAAATGCACAAACTTATGCATTTAAAAAAAAAAATGACGAACGTAATAGACACATAACACAACAAAATATAAAGTCAATTTAGCACATTACTTCTTCTTATTATTCTTCTTCTCATTTTCATCATACCTCCTCTTCCTCTTCATTTTTTTCTCAGCCGCTTTCAGCGCCAAGTAATGCTCATACCCTGCCTTCCTTCGTTCATCCAAAGTTCCTCGAGCCATTCTTTCAAAGAGCTTTGATTCATAGTCAGGAGGGTTATGAAATGTAAGATTAATATCAGAGTTTACTAAACTGACATCATTTTCTCAGCAATTTAAAAATAATTGGCTGAGCGATAGCGAAGCCTATTTGGCTGAGCGATTAGCGAATGGGTATCTCGTGCTAAAAAACAGCACTGTTGGCAAACCATGGAATGTTCCACTCTATAATCAGCTATGGGAC
>NW_026267418.1:168373-174206 GCF_000697945.3 Frankliniella occidentalis | reverse complement strand
CCGGAGGCCCGTATCTTTGTGCACTTTTGCGCTTCCCGACTCGGGTGTCAGCGCCGCAGGCCTAGGTAGATGTATGCCAGGCGCGTCGCAGCGCAACAGTGTTTCGTGAGATATCGCGAAGCCTGTTACGCGAGACGTGGTCTGGCGTACATCTACCTAGTAATAAATAAAACAAACACGTGTTGTACAACTTACGTGCAAAATAGCCTGGCGGGGCACAGGCTGTTCATTTCGGGGTGGGTTTTCGGGGACCACCCCCATGGGCTTTACTTGTGGCAAATTGCCCGGCAGCTGGGCTGTTGGGGGCCTGGCCGGTGGGGTGATGGGGCGGTTAGGAGCACATGGGGTCCTTGACATGCACTTGTGTACGCCTCGCCCAGTTTTGGGTCCGGCCCAAGGCGCCCCCACACAGGGTGCTAAAATAAACAAGGTAGATGTACGCCAGACCACGTCTCGCGTAACAGGCTTCGCGATGTCTCACGAAACACTGTTACGCTGCGACGCGCCTGGCATACATCTACCTTGGCCTGCGGCGCTGACACCCGAGTCGGGTAGTGCAAAAATGTACACAAGGATACGGGCCTCTGGCCCGTGAAAGACCCGTCACTTCGACTAAGCATGCAGGGTTGTACATTTTTTCGCTTATTTTCGTCAAAAACACCCTCTAGCGCCTCAACGGTTTGAGCTAGAGCAAAACGGAGGAAATTTTCGCCCTAAGGGCTCTACTTTGATGAGTTACCCCATAGGAAACTATAAAGAAAATATTTTCAAAAATCGTCATTTTTGGGACCCGTTGTTTTTGATTTTTTAAAAATCCAATTGATGAGCTAGAATGCTCATCTTCGACCTCGATCTGTCTCTTTATAACACAAAACGACCCTGAAAATCCCAGGTCGCTAGCTCAATTCGTTTTCGAGTTATCGTGCAGACAGACAGACAGACAGACAGACAGACAGACAGACGTGCAGACAGACAGACAGACAAAGTTTTTTTCGACCAGTCGGAGTAATAGGCTTCGCTAATCGCTCAGCCAATAAATACAAAAAAATAGGTGTGTGTGTGTGTGCGGGCGCGTGCTGTGCTCTGTACTTACTTTGGGGTTCCGGCGCCTATGTTGGCCTTCTCCCGCATCAGAAGTCACATCAGAAGTCGCATCGTAAGTGATGACGGCCAATGACTCAGCCAACTCGATGGCCGCGCTGACCGCGTGCATCACTTCCGTAGGATCATCATCATCATCATCATCATCGTCGCTCATGACAACCTCACACTGAAAATAAAACAGAACACATCGAATATGGGCAAGCCCACAAAGGACACCTCCACTTCACTTCCCTAGAATGCAAGTCAGACAAACTAACCTCTCCAACCGACGACAGCGATGAGCTCAATAGGGTGTTCCAGGCTATCTAGAACGGAAGTGAAAAAGAACAAACTCACCGATTAATTTGTTTCCGTCTGCTCAGTATGAGAAATTGCCATGGTAGTATGGACCGATTCTAACCTCTCAAATATGGAGGCGAGCTCGAAACTGACCTGACAGTTTTTCATACCTGAAACCCCGCGGTGACACGTGATGAGCTTAACCAATCAGAGCCACCACGGAAACAGAAAAGTCAGTGAGTTTGTTCTTTTCCTACTTCCGTTTTGGATAGCCTGGAATGCCCTATTGCAGGTCATTTGCCAAGTCGGGAGCGTGGACGGGGGTTGAAGCCTTTAGGGTCGCAACGTCGTCCGGCAACAACTCATTGGGGCTCTCGACATCGCACTGGATATTAAAAGAACACATTGTATGAGCAAACCGACAACTCTCCCCCCTAGAATACAAGACTGTTTTTATTAAAATAAAATAAACTAACCTCTCCAGGAGGCAAAACGTCTGTTTCCAATGAAGACGAAGACAACTTTGGCATGTCAGGTGCTCCATAATGCGGGAGCGATTGCGCCGAATGCGTCTCGCTGATGCTTGACAAGGACTGAAAAAAACGAACGAATATTAGTCTACGATCGCAATCACACCCCCACCTCCCTCCTGAAACGTAATTAAATCTCAGCGCAAGCATTACAAACGAAACTCAAAGGTCACGAGCAAACAAAGCTGATAGGCGAAGTGAAAGAAAAAGTCAGAGGTTAGGTTGCCCTGACGCCTCGAAACGGCGCGGAGCGCGGAGGCTCCTTTGTCCCAGTCCCTGACCGCCCTGAAGCTGTAAGGCAGGTTATGTGACGCGCGAAAATCTTTTTTTTTGTGTGTGTGTGTTTTTAGCCCGCCCTTCTGCTTTTAAAAAAGCATTAAAGCGGGCTTATGCAACCGCTCTCGTGTCCGTCTGTCTGTCTGTCTGTCTGTCCGTCGTCCGTGTAAGAGGAAGGAGATGAGCTAGAGGTCTGCAAATTTCAGGGTATCTTAGGGGTCGCTCCTGGACAACGAAACGCCTGGTGCAAATCCTAGCAACCACCCCTAAGGGGGTGAAAGGGGGTAACAAAGAAATAGGGGTTGGTCCAAAAAGTAGAAACAAAATATTTTTTTTATGGTCTCCTAAGGGGTAACTCGTGAAAGTAGAGCCCTCTGGGCGACAATTTTGTCCGTTTGACTCTATCTGGCACCGTTTGGGCGCTAGAGTGCTTTTTTCGACGAAAATACGGCGAAAATGACCGCGTTGCACATAAAGACGTACAAGGAGGCGTCCAATCGTAAAATGTCAGAGGAAGTACCCCCCCAAAACAACACGTTCTGAATCAGGAACTACCCTCGCATTAGCCGTATCTTTTACTGTTTCGGCCCTAGAGGTGGATATATTGAAAACAATGGCAAAAAGTCAAGTTATAAGACTCTTTGACAAACAATAGACAATCTAAAAACTGCGCGGGTTCATCTTTTAAATTTTTAAGCAAAGCAGAAGGGTGGGGTGTAGTCACGGTGTTGCCCCGTTACAGTCTTTTGTCATTTCCAAGGAGCAAATCTTTAGGGCCGCAGGCCCCCCGCCGAACGCTTTAGTTTACTCAAATGTGCAAAGTAATTTACCGGTCACATTATTTATTTGATTATGCACTTCAGTAAATCGCGAGACTGAAATGGTCGGGCCGAAGGCCCGACCATCGCCGCCGGCAGGCCAAGCAGGCCTGGCCCCTGCCGAACCGTTTGGCGGAAGGGCGGGCCTGCTTGTTTCAGTTTAAAGAAATAACAGGACATGCGCAAGATGCTCTAGGCGTACATATTGTGTTAAATAAAAGGGAAAAAACAACAACTAGAAAACCAAAACCGTACCGCACGTGGGACTCACCCATACATAGGCTCGCAACGCGAGGCGAGATCATGAGAAAACGACCGAATTTTGCCTTATCGGCACAGGGTTAACTGAAAAAACGAATGTCTTGCCACGGCATTTTTTTTTTTTTAAAAAAAAATACTGGCGTGGCAAGTATTATGGTGCAACCGTGAAATTTCATTCAAAGACGCTATCATTTCACATCCGACTGTATTTTTAAAAAGGCACTCTACTTACCAATCCCAAATTAGATGAGCAGTTCAAATCTATTGTGTCCCCCGACACCTCCTCAACATCGATGAATTCTTCGTCAGACATCTTTGAAATTTTTTTTCAATCAATCACGGTAACACACACGACCTGGTTTCAAGGTGGACGCTGGACAAATGCGAGGCGCTGAGGCAGGCTTTAACATGCCGGCACACACCCCCTCCCCACCGAAACCTTCCTTCACCCCCGCATCCCTCTTGCTACGGTGGCGCTCTTAACTCGCTTCCGCTCCGCAGACCGGCATGGCCCTAAGGTGGCCAGGGCGAGGCCCAGGTCGGGAAACGCAGCTCAAGGCCATGCCGGTGGTGCGTGTGCTGGTGATGCTCTCCCCCGCTCCGCACCACGCCAGCTGCCGGACGTGGCCAGGCCAGGACCAAACCAGAGCCCCTTCATGACGGCCCAGCTGCAAAACCCGGTACCCGGATCCCGGTAGGGTTTAGTCAAACCCGACTGGGTTTCACCGAAACCCGATGGGGTGACGCGAAATCCCGGCAGGGCTTCACGGAACCCAGCAGGGTTTTTTATTACCCAGTCGGGTTCATTCGAATTACCCGACTGGGTTTTTAGAACACCTGAGGTTAACTCAGGTCTCTCTAGACCAAAAAGTTGTCTTTTGGGGCACGATGAGCAGTCTTTTACGGGATACCATGATCATGCAAACGTCGGAACTTTTTATGTTCAAATCGAAAGCTGGTTAGTGATTTGGATTCAGCTCGTAGAAAGGAAACGAAAGTGTCTTATTCGCCGAGACGATCGGAGACAAAATGCCAAAGTTATTGACGTTCAAAGTGACACCAAGTCATTGTTGGCACTTATTGTCACTTTGAACGTCAATAACTCTGGCATTTTGCCTCCGATCGTCTCGGCGTGTAAGACACTTTCATTTTCTTTCGACGAGCTGAATCCAAATCACTAACCAGATTTTGATTTTAGCATAATTAGGTTTTGACGTTTGCGGCCGTGACCTCACACGTTTCCCAGGCGCAGTCTGGAAAAGGGCCGCTTCCCTGGCAATGACATTGTCATAAAGCCCTTCGCTGAGTTTCAAAGATTTTTTTCAGATTTTTTAGATCTATGTTTGCCTTTATGTGGATGACATCGTTCCCACCTATTTTTCCTACTCCACTTTTCCTAACCACAAAATGTCCTAAACTCATTCGTCCTAAATTTCGCATTCCTAATTATTTTTTCCTATTTACCAATTTTCCGATTCCAATTTTCCTAACCTAAATACGCAGAGTGGCCGATTCGGCTGAGCCGTGTACGCAGTACCATATATTGTGGGTATTATAGAAGTATTTTAGAATATTTTAGCTACTACGGAAGCTACAAGTTCTAGTGATACACTCCGAGTGTTCACAATTGCTTAAGATTGCTGGGTGGAAAGATCTGTAAACGAACTGTAGTCAGAACTTCGGCTGTGGTATTGAGTGCAGATCTTTAGATCGGGTTAACATAGGTTGACTATACTTAATTCCTTACATCAGTTAACCTCAGTTTTACATCTGTTTCTTAGTGTTCACTGGTAAAACAAGTGTTTAATTTTGCACGTCAATTGACGTTTAAGTTCAAGTGTGCATTTTCTCGACACTTTGTGGTGTCGAACTATGTTATACGTCAATTGGTGTTTAAACTTTCGACACTACCGAAACGTATAGCAGCTGCACACCGTATGGTTCCCTATTGAAAGCATAGAACTGCGTGTGTCCAAGTGTGCAGAATTTAAACGTTTACAAAACGTCTAAAATTTGCACACCACGCAAGTGTGCAACTTGAGTTAAACACCATGTAATGTGTTAAATCACAACTTGCACACGTTGGTGTGCAAATATTGCACACTTGTTTTACCAGTGTGGTGACTGCGTGCGTCATGTCAGCAACAAGATTGTTGCACAACAAAAAGGCGACTGGGGTGGGGAGTGCAGCCGGAGCCCGAGCCTAAGACGCGACATTTCATACTGAAAGTTACTCTATGTCACAACACGTGTGTGTACGTGTATAACAGTTGTTACATTCACAATTTTACGTTACCGTTGTTATACAAAGTGGTGTATGTAACAAACGTCGCATAAACTAAAATGCGTGACAGCTGTTACACTGCTTATTATGTTTGGGAAGCATAGCTCTATATTTACAATCAGCACAACGTAACAAGTATAATACCTGTTACTTAAAGTAATTTGTATAAAACTGTTGTGTGAAATAATTTGTGTAACCATGAGAGTACAACCGATGTTACGAACGCACACGAACGTAACAGAGAGATTTGTGTTATGTTACATAAAGTAATTTTCAGTGCA
>NW_026267418.1:166837-168323 GCF_000697945.3 Frankliniella occidentalis | reverse complement strand
TTCGAGTGCACCGAGTGTGACAAAACGTTTGCGGCGAGCTCTTCACTTCGAGAACATCTCAGAAAGCACACGGGAGAGAAGCCATTTGAGTGCACCGAGTGTGACAGAACGTTTGCGGTGAGGTCTTCACTTCGAACACATCTCAGAACGCACACGGGCCAGAGGCCTTTTGAGTGTAACTTGTGTGAAAAGAAATTTGCGACGAGTAGTGCTCGGAACTCACATATGCCGATGCACACGGAAGAAAAGCCACACCAGTGCACAGTGTGCGAAAATAAATTTGCACGTTCTCGACAATTGAAACTTCATGAACTCTGCCATACTGGGGAGAAGCCATTTGAGTGCTGTCTGTGCAATAAGAAACTTGCAACGAGTATAAGTTTGCGTCATCATCTGCGGACCCACACAGGAGTGAAGCCATTCGAGTGTGCCGACTGCAACAAGACATTTTCGGTTAGGTCAGCTTTGCGTTCACATAGCCGTACTCACACAGGAGAGAAACCACATCAGTGTAAAGTCTGCAGTAAAACATTTCGGCACAGTTCAAGTCTGCAGAAGCATGGCCGAACGCACACCGGAGAGAAGCCATATGCGTGTACCTTGTGCGAAAAGAAATTTTCGCAAAGTGGGCATCTGAAATCACACCATCGAACTCACACTGGAGAGAAGCACTTCGAATGCACGGTCTGCGGCAAGAAATTGGGAAGCGATGATTCTCTGAAAATCCATCTTTGGACCCACACGGGCGAGAAGCCTTTTGAGTGTACGCTCTGCGACAAGAAGTTTGCGAATTCTAGTTATTTGCGTGCTCACCTTGTCCGCGTCCACACATGAGGCATTCTTTGTATGTACCGGGCGCTGCTTATTTTTGCGAACCCTTGTGAACAATGTGAACAGTTTTGACGTCTTTTTTTCGTCAGTGTCTTATCTATTGTACGATCAAATTGTGTTTTAGATGATTAAACTTATTCATCAACCAGTACGTGCGCGTTCTGCATTTGAGAGAGACTGAGGTGGAGTGGGGCGGGCACTGTGGGCGAAAAAGGACACGTTAGGCGCTCGAAACTCTTTCCTTGCAGAATTCGACTTGTTCCTCTTGTCCTATCCTAGATAGCCGCAAGGACTCGAGCCTCTACACCAGTCTATTTCTTTCCACCGTGTGATACACACGGAAGTCGCTGGTTCGAGTCGCCACGTCATCTGCCGAGAGGCTGAAATTAAGGGTACGCGGCATGCCAAAGCTAAATTAAAAAGGCCACCAGTGTTTCTGCCAGGGCGGGTCGGTCTGCAGTAACTAAACATGATCTCCCCCCCCCCCCTGACACACACGCACACACACACGTCGTGATATAGAGCCACGGTTCCCAGCGCCCAGTCCTACCGACGGACCTCGGGCGGCTCCCGGGGAGAACCTGAGCGGTCCTTCGGGCTGGCCCGCCGGCCGAGGGCGAGGGGGCCTCCATCTCGAGTCGCGAACGGGACTTGG
>NW_026267418.1:161107-162574 GCF_000697945.3 Frankliniella occidentalis | reverse complement strand
CCCCCCCCCCAATCCTGGCCCCAGTCCTGGCCCCAGTCCTAGCCCCAAGACTGGCCCCAGGACTGGTATAATACTGGTATACATTTTATCAATCAATATATTACAAATCAGCAGAGAACAAGTTATAATCTGAAAATAGTCCTAAATAGTTCTACTTAAGCATTGGAAATGATAATTTATCAGTAAGTAAGTACAGTAAAATGAATTATAAGAATACTACACACTAAACATCAAAATACTTACAGTTGAGCACTCAAAATAAATCAGTCGTAAATAAATAAATAAAAATACTGGCTATTCTTTAGTTACATTGTCAGTGAAAATGGAGTTATATCAAGCAGGGCCTTGGTTTTCGTCTTGCTGTCTCTGTTCATCCCGAATTTGCTGCTGCGCATCTGGATTTGAAGTCTTGTAAGACTGATCAGCATTAGAGCACGCTTTCTTCATGTTTTTCTTTCACCTTTTTGGTGAAAGGTCTACGGTATTGACGCAGTATTCTGTAACAAAAATTAAAGGAAGATGGATTGCATTCTTGGCGCATGAAAATTTAATATCCACTTTAAATCTTAAGAGGAGGTAGGAAAAAGTTCCAAGTACCCTACACTGCTTTGGTCCTAACTTGGTCTAATGCAGGCTTTATGACAGTTGGCTGGTTCCTCTTGAAGTTTGTTTTTCCTCCACTGGGGGAGTGAGTTGCCAGCGTATAAAGCCCAAACACTGCCTTCATTAAGCTGCTCACAGGAGCAGCCCCCCTGATGAGCAAGGGTCCTCTGGGATAGAATTTTGTCTCCAAAGGCGACATCCTGTTAAACATAACAGACCAGATTAGCTGACTATGCACAAAATTACAAATAAATGGTATGCAGTGGAACATCCTAACTCACATTATCTCGTCTTGGCCGAGCACCCTGCTGGACCTGGGCAAGTGGCTATCTTACAGAGGGATCAACTGCAGCCAGTAAATCTTCATCTCCATACCCACTGCATGTGGTAGTGCCAGGGGATCTAGAGCAGCACCTCTTTCAACCTCTTGGTGTGCCTCATTATTGGCATCACGTGGAGGCTGTTGGTCACATATAGAGAGTGTATTCATATTTAAAATGACAAATTTCAAGTAAGACTGTACTAGGGTTACGAAATATGATATATTGTTACGTTTGCAAGGAGCTACACGCTAAAAAGTGCAGGTCGTGTCATTTTTGGAATGTGGGCGACTGCGACCACCGTGGTCGCGTGCACGACCACTTCGGAGTAAGGACGACCAAGTGAAATTGTCCATCTAAATATCATAACAAACTCTGCCAAATTTCGATGGGGTGCCCGATTAGATGTGACCGCGCCGAAATATGAGGGAAAACACGTCTAATGGTTGGGCGGTTGGTTACTTTGACTCGTTATCTCTAGGTTTGGGTACTTTTCGGGCGCAATGTATGGTTTTATTTTGAAAAGTTTGAAATTGATTTTTTA
>NW_026267418.1:155362-156729 GCF_000697945.3 Frankliniella occidentalis | reverse complement strand
GAAGCAGCGGCTAGTCCTCCGTCGCCAAGCTGCCTCGACAGAGATTCTAGTGGGTGGACAAAACATTTGTCTTAGCGAGTGTACTATTAAATCCGTTGCTTGTTTCGCAACAAATAAGGATGGCGATGGCGACCACCACTTTCGTCCACCAAGATCGCAACAAATTAGTTTCAATGAGGGAACAATTTTTGTATGGAACATTTTCTGCTATCTAATGACGCATTTGGTCTGTAAAATTACACGGTTTTGTTCACAGATCTCTTTTCTGCCGATACAGACTAGGTAGATGTACGCCAAACCACGTCTCGCTTAACAGGCTTCGCGATATCTCACGAAACACTGCTACGCTGCGACGCGCCTGGCATACATCTACCTAGGCCTGCGGCGCTGACAACCGAGTCGGGCAAAAGGCAGAGTCGTAAGTAGGCATTCGGCCCCAAAAGTCACAAATTTTGATCCTCGGGGTTTTATTTTAACGCGTTACCCTACCTTTGACCAACAAATATCTGAGAAAAAACATAGATATGTTTTGCGGTCATTTTCGTCTAGAAAACCCCCTCTGGTGCCTAAACGGTTAAAGATAGAGCCAAATGGGCGAAATTTTCGGCCAAGGGCTCTACTTTGATGAATTACCCCTTAGGCAACAGTAAAAATATATTTTTAAAAAACCTCATTTTGGGGACTTGTGGTTTTTGACTTTTTTTAAATCCAATTTTTGAGCTAGAATGCTCTTTTTCGAACTTGATCTGTCTTTGTATGACACAAAACGACCCTGAAAATCCCAGGACGCTAGCTCAATTCGTTCTCGAGTTATCGTGATGACAGACAGACAGACAGACGCGAAACTTTTTGATCGTCACTGGAGTAATAGGCTTCGCTAATCGCTCAGCAGCAAACAAGCACTTTGTTCCTAGTTTGCTAGTTATTTGTAAGGAACCGGTCTATTTTCATGCATTTTTTCTTAATCACACACGTTTTGTCTCTGTTCACTACGCTACGCACCAACTGCACACTAAATAAGGTACTCCTCTAGAGCGCGGAGCGGAACTAAGAAGAACAAAAGCGCACAGAGAGCGGGGTGGCGCACACTAAAAGCTTATGAACATTTTTATTCATAGCTTACTGAATTCTGTGTACGTGCTCTGCTTACGCATTTTTAGATACGCCGGTTTGAACAAATTTGTTCATACTGGCGTATTTAAAAAAGCATAAGCAGAACTCAGTAAGCTATGAACTAGCTATATGTACGCCAGACCACGTCTCGCGTAACAGGCTTCGCGATATCTCACGAATCACTGTTACTCTGCGACGCGCCTGGCGCACATATAGCTAGGCCTGCGGCGCTGACACCCAAGACGAGTGAATAG
>NW_026267418.1:144919-153814 GCF_000697945.3 Frankliniella occidentalis | reverse complement strand
CATAAAATTGGTAAACAATATTTCTTCACGATGGCATTGTTAAGCAACTATGTACCGCAAAGTCAGTCTGTAGGGCAATAATATTGCTCCGTTCTGCCTTTGACTGCAGAAAATGTTTAAGTTCCCGCTGCAAAAAAAAAGTGTCCGTAGCGGGTTTCGAACATGAGATGTTCCGCTCCCTGGCCGAGTGCGGAACCCCGGAGCCACGAGGCGGCTGATGGGATCGTACCTGACAACTCTACTTGAGTGACTAAGGCCCTCCAAGGGTCCCCGTGGTTTCCCCGAGCGCCCCTACACCAGGCTCGGCTCGGGGAACCGCTCGGGCCGGGGGGTTCCCGAGCTCCCGTCGGTAGGACCGCGCGGCTGGGAACCGTGGCTCTTTATCGGCTCTAACACACACACAAGTTCAAGTCCCCCGGCCCGGCGGCAGAGGAGAGAGGAGAGCAGGAGGAGGAGGTCAGGATCAGGAGGACAGTCCAGTCCCAGCCGTCCGTCAGTGTGCTCGGAGCGCTTGGCTTGTGCTGGTCACACCCGGCCGCTGGCCACACTTCACCGCTGGGCGTATAGACATATTGTGAGTGCTGTTGATGTATGTTGCCGAAAATCTCGAAGGTAGGAAAAAAAGAGAGGCCCTTTGTTGTGTGCTGAAAGAGCGCCGGTGACGGCGCACATCGTCACCAATTGGGATATGATGTTCCGCCGCAAGACCGTTAGTGCCTGATCAGTTTTCTGCTAAATGTTGATTGGTGAACGATAACGACTGTGGTCGTCAGCCAATGAGTGCGCCGAGGGAAACAGATAGAGCCGTCATGCACACTAGCTGCAAAACTAAACCCTTGCGCATTTTGTTGTCCACACTGATAAACCAAGTCTGCAACTGCTGAATACAATGTGTGCATCTGGGAGTTAAATACTTGCAAGTGTTCACACACCAGCTGTTCTGTACTCTTTTGTACATGTCGTATGGATTGATTCGTGCGTACTCAATGATGTAGAAAAACGAGTTGATTATGTACAAATAAAGCATTCCGGTAAAGCTGAAATGCAGAAAAATGTTCCGGGAAGAAGAAAACGGAAATCGCTAAACTTTAACATGGTGACTTCCGGTTTCTTGTTCCCCTCATTCTTCTGCATTTCAGCAGCTTTACCGAATTGCTTTATTCACACAGAAATATGTTAGATTTAGCGCATTAAATATATGAAGTTTTTTTTTTTTTTTGTTTATTCATGCATGAAATTTTGCATATTTAAGTCTGATTTCTTGCATTATTGCGTACGCTCGAACCACTTCGTACGATTTGTACAAGGAAGTACTTTCCCAGTTAGTGTGCATCTCATTAGTAGTAGAGTTGCGTATGTTCAACCTGCCGGATGCACTGGTTAGTGTGCAACTCTTCTGTTGAACACTTTCTTAGATTTTTCGTTAACTGAGTGGGAAGTGAGGAGGTGCCTACTTGGAAATGAAAATCTACAAAAAGAAACACTTGCAAGTGTCGCACTTCTGTGTTGAACCCCTGCAAGTACTTAGCTCACAGTTGCACATTTGCATGAGTTGATCAGTTGCCCACTGGTTTATCAGTGCATGAAGATGTACAGTTCGATGGGTCCTAAGAACGTTGTCCAATCTCGCAGTGACGCTTCAACAAAGTTTGATCTCGCAGTGACGCTTCAACATTGTTTGATCTCGCAGTGACGCTTCAACAAAGTCCGATCGCCTTTTGACGTTCTCTGCGGTGCCGTCTTCTTTCAATTGTGAGTTAAATAATATTGACAGTAGAGAAAAAGTAAAAATTGCGATTTGTTCTTAAAAGATCAAGAACGACATTGCAGAACGTCAAAAGGAGATCGGATTTTGTTGAAGCGTCACTGCGAGATCAAACAATGTTGAAGCGTCAGTGCGAGATCAGACAACGTTCTTAGGACCCATCGAGTTTTACGCAGGTATTCATTTATACACAATTTCATGCATAGTTATGTACAATTTGTGCATACTTCATGTGTTCAGGGGCTTTGTAAAGGATGAATGCATATGTCGTTTACTGTGTGCATTTAAGGCACATCTACACCAGATGCAGTGCAGCGACTCGCAAGCGACAAATTTTCAATTGATGAAAATAAAATGTCTATCAAAGGAATGGAAAATTGTCCCTTTACAAGTTGCTAAAATTCATAGTGTCAAGATGTGCTTGAAAATGGCAATGGAAGTCCCTTCACAATTGGTCAGCAGTTACTAATTTGTACATAGTTATGCTTTAAAATTGTAAATACTTATGGCCGTTTCAAATTCTGCATACAATATAATTGTACACCCTCACTTTATTTATTAAAGGCATATTTTTGTCCACCAAAAGATGCTTGTTTGTGCACATCTCAACCGGATGCAGGTTTGAATTTAGCAAGTGAGAAATTTGCATCTTTATGATGAACAAGAAAAAACTGTCCATATAAAGGATACTAATTCAACACTTGCTGGACACAAACCAGCGTTTGGGTGGAGATGTGCACAAAAACAGTAAAAATTCTTTCAGATTTAGAGTGTAAATATCCAAGGCCAATTATTGTATCTAGCAGTGGAATCCTGTGTGCATAGTTGAGTTCAGATATGACTAGTTAGTTACCAATAAAGCATTCCAGTAAAGCTGAAATGCAAAAGAATGCAGTGAACAAGAAAACAGAAGTCACTATGTAGAAGCATGGCAGTTTCCGTGTGCTTTTTTCTTGCATTCTTTTGCTAGAGTCATTTGTCACTTGTCCAATTATAATTAAATAACACACAAAATTTGTGAAACCAGGACAGTGATAAAACCTCTCCGTTACTTTCAAACTATTTAGGGTACATGTCATTTTGGCCTTAGCCAATTATTTTCTTGTAAAGAATAATTTTCCGCAATTATTATTTGTTCAGCTTAAAATGACATGCCCATATTTGGAAAGTAACGAAAAAGTTTTATCATCAATCTGGCCTCAGAATTCTTGGGCGTCAAGTTATAATTGGGACAAAGGACTTAAGTTTGAAAAGTCGTTGTTACTTCAGGCAACCAGAGGTTTTGGACCCTTTGTATGTTTGATCCTTTTTTGAAAGGAACCTATCTACATAATAACGACCTAGTTTTCATCAAATGCCTTATTTTAACTCGATTAAAAAAAATTATTGTCCAGAAAAGGGATGCTAATTCGTCACTTTCTTGATTCAAATCTGCGTCCGATTGATACGTGCACAAAAACGCGTCTTTTTATGGACAAGAAAAGTCTTTTCAGATTAACTGTGATAGCACAACACATTGTGCCCCACACTCGGCCATCGGAACTGCAGTGAAAACTGTGACACTGTACGACACTTATTGAGTTTCAAGGGCTGTTCAGATTTTCTGATAGGGCTTTTACTACATATCCTGACGAATAAGACAAACCAGCTAAAGACAACTTTAAACCGACAACCCACACCCAGAAAACCGTTTCTTTGAACTAAAGAAATTTTATTCAATTCAACTAAAATTTCGTGCCAGAAACCAAAGAAAACTTTTTCGTGCATACAACGAAAAAAATTCTTTTACAGAACGAAAGTTTTGTCAGATTAAACAAATTTTGTTTGAGCTAAAGTATCATGTACTTGGCGTTGGGAGCATTTTGATTCTTCTACATAGATCTCTATCTTGGTGATGGAAATGCTCTCTTCCCCCGCGATAAGTCGATGCGAACCTCAAAAAAATATGCTTCAACTTTGGTGTATGTAATGTATCTTGACAGCTGGCTTGCAACCTCAAGTAAATGTTACGTTTTAAAACAGTGCTGTGGATAGTTCTATCCTCTTTCCAAACAGTTATACTCAGGGGTAAATACCATTACAAACAGATAAGTAAAATTAAACATTTATTGGTCAGTCAAAATTTATAATTATGGCAAAGCAACAGGAATATGTGATGCAAAACAATAAGAGATATACTTAGAATCAGGTACAGAACAACATTGCACTAACACACAACAAAGAAACAATGACTTATACTTAAAGCTGAACCACTTAACTAAATACTGGAAATGCATACAAAATAGGAACATATAAATCAAAACATACTGTCTTTACTATTAGTTGTGAATAATACCACACATAAGTAACAAATATCACAGGGCATCTTCCATTTCGAGGTTCAGCAACGCAAACTTGCGTTACCAGGACTTCTTTTTGGCTTCATCATCAATTGACTCCAGCGTTTTTCCAAAACCCATCATAAGCATCATCTCCGCACTAGTGGTAGCCACGTCCATACCAGATGGACCTGCAGGTACTTCAGGCGCTGCAGCTGCTGCAGTCCTACTTTGAATGTTTTCCCTTATGGCGGATATAAGATTCTGTAAACCTTCATTAGTATCACTCTTCCGCTTGGCCTCAGAGCGCTGCGTATGTTTGCTCTTGCTCTCATTTTGTGAGAGAAACGACAAGCTCTGGGACAAGAGGTGCGACCCAGGCCGAGGCGTTGAAGTTGAGGAGGGCCCAGCTGACGCGTTTTCACCATGCTTTCTTGGGCTCCTCCTCGGTGTCTTCGGTGCAGAGCCTTCACCCTCTTGCTCAACCCCCTGCCGTTTGACTGGGCTGTTGGGGTTAGCATCGACTTGTCCCGGGGGAAAGAGAATACCATTACGTATCAAGTTCGGCATCTAGCGGCATCATAAGGCTATCCTCATTGAGGAAATTAACATCAATACTCTCGTTCGGACCATCACACAAATGTACACATCAAACGATTTAAAAAAAAACACACACACACACACACAATGAAAAACTAAAACATATTTTGAAAAAGCAGTCACTTGAAACTAAAAAAGTTCACTAATTGTCATTGGCTGTGCCTGCATCAAGAGGGGTGGCTTCTTCCACATCAACTTTAGAGGTTCCAGCGGAAGCAGCTGCCTTGAGTCGCTCAAGCTCTGCAGCCAATATTTTCTTCGCAATATCTTTTTTACAACAATTGCTGAAGACACTTTTAATTGATGTATCCAATTTGAGGTGGATCGCCTCCTTATCTTCTGAACCCAGGTTTTTCACCTTACAAACATAATCTGAAAAGAGGACACAATTAAATGAACAATGGATCTACTAAGTATCACTTGAGAAATTAAAGGCTTACATCAAGAGGATACATACTTCTTATATCTTCCACTGTTTGTGGGTTCACTTTCTGTTTTCTTAGTTCTGACTTGTGCTTGTTGTTCCTTTTTCCCTTCAGGTTACACAAGGCAAGTTAATGTCAGAAAATATAGTAGATGTTATGCCAGTGGCTAACAATGTATCTTTTGTATGCTTGATCTGAGCCAGGCGAGATCTTTCAATCTTCTTGTCCCCAATCCAGACAAAGTCCTGAGAAAGAAATTGAAAGAGATTAGACTGAACGGAGATGTACACTGCTGTATCAACAATATCGACGCGTCCGTGCAACAATATCCTATCTGTTTCGCTGCCCCGAAAGACTAGCCTATCTGTTTCGCTGCCCCGAAAGACTAGCCTATCTGTTTTTCGGCGCTCTCTGCAGCGCTGTCTTCTTTTCATTGTGGGTTTGCTAATATTAACGGTAGAAAAATAACAAAAATTGCCATTTGTACCTTGATCTTTAAGGAACACGCAGCAGTGTTCACTTTTTTCCTCCTCTTCCTCATCTTCATTTTCTTTAACTGGGTCATCCAAAACTACCTTCTCATCTTTATTCATCACCTCCAGATCCTTGCTGAGCAGTCGAGGATTGTAGACATGCAAGAAACCCAAGCTGACAGACGTTCTTTCTACCAACCTAAGAGACAATAACTCACTAGTCACATATCCGTCGACAACCATACCATTTGTCAAATGCAAATAAAACTTCTTCTTGCTCTTTGTCATCCTTAATAAAAGCTCTTGTGCGCCCTTACGCAATGTCAACTTCTCTCCCACAGTCTCATACAACGCGCTATACTAGTCAAAACCAACAAGATCGCCTTTAGGTCATGTTCCTTTATTCCTTTCTCAAGCGAATCGAGGTCAATTTCAATAAATTCTTTCTTGAGCTCAGAAACAAAACACTCTGGGTACGACTTCACGTTAGCCCACAAATCACTATCTTTGTGATTATAAGCCTTCCTGTCTGCACCCACCAGGCTCTCATAATGCTCGACAAAATCTCTCGCACCAGGTGTCACCACTACGGCTGTACCAGCCGCGTAAAGCTTAAGCCACTCAGACACAACTTCCAGTTCACTCCCTCGGTCGACCTTCGCCAACTGAGGGGCCTCAAACAATTTTTCCTTCAGGCCCGCCTGGAAGTTCTGTACCCCCGGCGTGCACTTGTAAGTGTAGGACATATGTTATTGGAGGGCTTAAGAAATGTCCAGCAGCACTCACAGATGGAAATGCTACGAGGCTCCCATCTTTAAAATGAACTTACGTTGGCACGTGACGATTCAACAAACAAGTCAATTTCACTGTTAACGGTCATCGGTTTGAGTCTTTCCTCAGCCTGCCTACAAATGGCAATCAACTTCTTCGCCTGATCAACAAGCTTGGGAAAGTCTGTAAGAATTATGGCAAACAAAGATTTTGCTGCCTTCAGCACATCATTCTCAGCACGAATGTGCTTAGTTTCTTGATTCGTTCTTCTCAACGCTTCATTCTCTTTTCTGAGGCGCTTGATCTTCTCAGATTACAAATATGTATTTTCAGACTTCCGCGGACCTGTCATTTTTCCAGAATCCTCATTGATCAGGGAGTCATCAGACTACAAAAATGAAGGGGCCGATTGTAACCAGTGCAGTACTACATTGAGATTGACAGAGATAAATCTGTAGAATATTACCGATAATTGAGGTTCATCAAACTTCTTTACAGTTGATTTAGAGGGATGGCTTTTAATTAAAGTCCCAACAGGAATGCTGTCTTCTGAATCCTTAGATGAATAGCCATCTATATTATTCGATGAATGTTGCACCACAGAATGCAAAGTTTAAGACAAATTGTTAACGTATAAAGTGCAAATAATTCCACAAGAGTTTAGCATTTCAACTTCTCTTCCATCGACTGAGGCTTAATTGATTTGCTGCAAATGTTTATCTTCTTCTTCATAACTGGCTCCGTCTTCTGCGCAAGATCATAAAGTTTCGTATTAATGAAGGTACTTGCACATGTGAACCCGCAATTCATTGTTGGGTGCTTGCCTCTTAGCAAATGCCTTTCTCCCTGATTTGCTAATAACGGCCTTACCATGTATAATTACTCGTTCTCGAGCAGCTGCTGCATCCGGCCAGTCTGAAATAAGAAACAGTGTTTCATTATTAGTTTCACTAAAACCGTGCACATTTTACCGAAAACCACAAAAAACTTAGCCGAAGAGATATTTTAGCAACAAAAGATGTGGGGGCCTTCTGTAGTAGACAAAATAGATCGTTCTATGCAACATGTACTTGTAAAGAAGTGTCGGAGATAACCTATACTCACCATCGGTTTCGTGGTGAAGAACGGCTACAGCGTTTTTATTCCACGTTACGTCCTTTCGCCTGGACCAAGCCTTCTTTGCTTCCCGATTATAGTTAGTGGGCCACTTCAACTGCACTGGTTTTTAGACTTAATTATTTTGGCTATACACTTCTCCTTGTTAGTGGAGCTCAACAAGTCACTGTGCCCAATTTGAACCAAATCATCCCCCACGCGATGATTCCCCGCCTACAAATTTACACACAGTGTAAGCCTTGTTTTCAGCCATCGTCTGATACAAGAATTCGGAATTTTAACTAAACACTGAACGTTAGAACAACAGGGAACTACGAACCAACCACCTGAGGAATGCGCTGCAGAAGAGAGGGACGCGATGCATCGGTGGGACTCTGCTCGCCATGGCTCAGCACCCGACATGCCTATGGCTGTGAAACGCCTGGGTCAGCGGCCAGGCAAATCACAACAATATGAGAAGGTATTTGTATTGATCAAATTATGAATAAAAAAAATTCTAACCAAGCGACCAGCATCGTTTGAAGAGATTTTAACTGGTTTCGTTCACGAGAAGGTGAGAACTCGTATTCTGCTAACCGCACCCCTTGTAGAACAGAAGGACTGCCAAGGACTGACAGCAGGACTGCAGTCCTATTTTGGTGAAGGACTGGCTCCAGGACTGGGCGGGACCGTCACGTCCACAGTAAATCCGTCCACAGAATGTGAGCGAAATGAAAACACGTCCAGAGGTTTACATCCAATGATTTGGACGTAAATTAATAGATGCGTTTGTTAGGTCCACAGTGTGTATGTACTTACGAGCCGTGCGGGGCTGGAGAAAATAGCTCCACAAAATCTGTTGTCATTTGTCTTTTCTCATTTACATGCACACGGATGACGTTCTGCTCGAGAGTGATTACTCTGAAAATCGAACAGTACGACAGTTGCAAGAGTGGGGCAAAAGTTCTACATATCCGAGTGTAGATCAAGCTGGTCCTACTCAGAAACTCTAGGACTACGCTCTAAGCGTAGGACATTCCCACCCTTGATAAAGTCATAATATTTTCATAGAGTTACCGTAGGGTACATTCCCGGTTTGGGCTCAGTGCATATTGCCGCTCATGTCGCGCGCTGCACTTGCAAGAGCAGAACAACTCTGTTGCACACTTCAAAAGTGTTGAACAGTTGATAACTTAGTTTATCAATGCAGAGGAAAAACAGACATACACGCACGCGTTTACTCTTTGGTTCCTTTTGTCATTCATGAGGATATGTAAATCACAGAGGGAGTTATTTTTGCCAGCCTTACACGGATCGTTAGTACATCCACACTGTGGACGTAACAACCGCAGGTGTTAATTTACGTCCAAATCATTATTGGACATATTTTTGCAAAGCGCTTTATTTACGTCCAAACTGTTGTGGACATGTCGGGTTGCCCCCCCCCC
>NW_026267418.1:143772-144869 GCF_000697945.3 Frankliniella occidentalis | reverse complement strand
AATGACACTTGACAAAATTGTCAAAATTTTGCAGCTTTCAAAGATGAGAGTGTCGTGGGAGTCTCGTGGGTTTTGGCACCCCACATTTGTGATAGGAATAACGGCTCTGTGATCGCGGATTCCATATGATATTTTATGACTGAGATATTGAAATTATACTACATAAATCGATTATAAATAAATATATACCCTTTCATCAATGGAATTTTCCTGCATTTTACCTTTCAGGCACAATGAATACACAATTTTCATATTGGTCTCATTTATTAAAAAATGGCACACAAAGACAACAAAATCGGAACTTACACCTCAACTTAAAATTTGAACACTAACATACTAAAACTAAAAACTAAAACCTTACCGTATATTAACAAATATTATATCAAAGAGCAAATAGAAACATTACTGAAATAGAACTCAAATCAGTCACAACAAAACCAGCATAACAATCAGAACCACTCGCGTTCTGCAAGAAAAGTTGCAACTGGATGCAATTGGGTATGTTTGTTCTGCCAATCATGAACTACGCCTGTTTCAAAAGGGGGGAACTTCTTTTAATTCATTGCAATGCTACAGCACATCGCCTCTTCCAAACTAAATGTATTTGACGTTTTGCTTGGTGAATTTCTTTTAGAAATACTGCTCAAAAAGCTTTGGGCAGACTTTACGGTGCTGTGAAGCAGCTGGTCTGTCTGCTTCACTGTAAAAAATGTTCGGATTTTTGCCATACAAGTGTTTGGGAAAAATCCCATACGCGTGTTGGACGCGAAATTTTCTACACATGTGTAGGATTTTTACAATAAACGAAATACTGTATAGGGAAAAACCGATATGTATGTGAAAAATCCCACACTTTTGTGGCAAAATGCCTGCGAGTGTTTAGGAAGAACTTTTCACATAAGTGTGGGAATTTTGCTATTTTTATCTTGAAAATTTCCGACAACGCAATAGGAAAATTACAGTTCATGATTTTTGGACACATCAGTCCTGCTGCTTGGGTACAATTATTCAGCAGTCTCGTTGTCCTGCTGTGGTCTCAAAGGAATCATATTGTGTCGAGAGTGCTTCTCAAGAGAAATGAAATATATCAAAATATT
>NW_026267418.1:139141-143722 GCF_000697945.3 Frankliniella occidentalis | reverse complement strand
TAACTTCAAACCCTATTTTTGATATAACCTGATTTCTTCTAAAATGTTGTTATGTAATGTTATGAAATGACACGCTCTGTCACATTCTTTATTTTCTTTCAAAGAATCAAATTATTTTGTCATTTTGAGTTACACGTGAAATCTGATTGTCATGACACCAAACACTTCGTGAACAGGTTTGAAGAGCCGCGGTCCAGGGTAATACTGCCACCCCAGAAAAAGTTCGACTCATAAGGAATTAGAGATATTTACGGACACAATAATGTTTCGCCGCTTCCAACTAAAACGATTTGTAACAAAATTTGAGACGCTAATTTTTGGTGTCAGAAAGGCGAAATTAAATAGAATGGAGGTGACAGAAGTGGCACTTGATTTTGTCCGAAAGAGTTGGCACTCCTGCTCCCCAGCCACACACTGAACGACGAAAAGTAGGAAGGCGTCGGTTTAACGGTTCTTTGGTTTGAACTGCGAAGAGCATCTCCCAAGTTGTTGTCATTAATATTTGCTTCCTTGCTAATTTGAGCTTAACAGAATGTGCCTGCAACGTTAATAAAGTGTAGTGTCTTGTTTCGCAACTGAAGCGGCGTACTGCAGCAAGCAGCCCGCAGTCTCAGTAGGTAACGACGCTTAGCCTCCTAACCCCCCTATCTAGGTGAGTATAGTTATTGTGTTTTCTTCAAAACTGCCTTTACTTGTGTATTACATCTCTTCCTTATCAATGCAGGCACGAGTGTACTGTACTTCGCACTTCAGAGCTAACAAGAAAACTTCATATCCTCTGCTGTGGATTTTTTTGTGGATTGTTGTGCATTGTCCGCACTTGGTATTTCGTACTACAACTTCTATTTTGCTGCTGCTCTACAAATAAGGTAACCAATGAACTCTTTTAAGGTCTGCTTAACTACTCAAAGAAATATTTTCATATTTTAAAATATCACTGATACAGGGTGAACCTAATGTGGAATCTCACAAAGTTAAGGCGGACTACTTAAACTACTCCAATACAGGTATTAAACATTTCACCTCAGTTTTGCTTTTCAGTACATTTTCCCTGAAATGTATTAATTCTTTTCCTTTTTTTAAATTAGTTATCTACGACCACATCTGCTGTGTGAGTACGTTCACTGAATATAGCCAGTTTGCTGCAACAAGAGTGTCGCAATATCTACGCAGTGAGGTTAAATAAGACAAGGAACACATTTGCAGCAGCAAAGTAGCAATGTAAGTACCTCATATTTAATTTCTTAAACCTAAATTCAATCTGAGTTTCTTTAATCACAAATTCTGTCTTTGCAGGTACAATCGCCAATAATTGCTTCAAACACAAGCCAGCAAGAAGAGACATATTTTTATTTCATAGTTCCTTTTTTCTTTTGAGTGATTTTTTGAATATTCTGACCTGCGAATTCGAAGTTGGTTTTATGATCTTTGCAATGCTTCAACATTTTGCCCGCTTCTGTTATTTATTTTTGGTTTGTATTAAAACTGCAGTGTCAATTTAACTTGACTTGTTCAACTTATTGATTTATTCATCGCCTTATGTTGCCGGCCGATACAAGTCACGCGAGGTCTGCGCTTAACGTCTGTCAGGTGAGAGGTACAGAGGGGCCTCCTAACCTCGCACTTGCCAGGCGGTCAGCGCAGCCCGAGCGGACGGTAGTATCGGATCGGCACTCCAAATTGGACTGATATTCATTCCAAATATGAGGATATTCACATCGAAATAAGAGCGGAAACCCAGCTAAAGTTGAGGGCGTGCACATCACAAAAACATTGCTCGGCCGCCGAAAAATAGGCATACACCCCTCGCATTAACAGCGGGAACCCAGCTAAAGTTGAGGGCGGATACATCGCAAAGACAGTGCTAGGCCCTCTAAAATTCCGTGCGTTCACATCTAAAAAAAACATCTAATTGTTGGTAGTGGTCGCGACCATGGTCGCATTCCCATCTAAATTTCTCCCACCCATCTAACGAGGTGAACACGACCAACGACTTGGTCGTGATTTTGCCAAACCAACCGTTAGATGGACTCGCGACCACAACTTTTAAGCGTGTACCTGTTGACTTGCATCTGCTGCTCTTGCCTAGCAGGTGGTTGAGGTGGTGTCTCCGGCAATAAGATCTGGTGCACCTAAGACAGGGGTCCCGGCTAAGCGGCCCGCGGGCCACTTTGTTGTCATTCGCGCTCTCTCACTCTTCTGGGTCACCCATAAGTCTGTCTCTCGCACTGACTAGTGCTGTCGTTATCCGTGACCCCTGACCTAAGACAAAGTTTCACGATAAATTGAGACAAACAAAAGGCAAGAGGTTACATTCCAACATATGGATTCATTATTCAACTATAAGTTAAAATACAGGACTTACAGGCCGAGCAGCAGACTGCTCGAAAACTCTAATGCAGTAAGTGCTGACAACTATTGTCAGCCACCTCTGAAAGTCTCCTGAACTTGTCCGATGCATCTCTCAATTCTGCAAATGGAGCCATGGGGCTAAGGTTAGGAAGTTCTTAAGGGAAAACAAATTAGGTCTATCTATAATATTGATCAATCCGTTGCATGTAAATAATATTACCTCTTTTCAGTGACCTGACTTCCTCTTTGGCTTTCTCGGCTGCTGCACAAGTTTTTCTAAAGGAGTCTTTCAGCTAAGGCACATCTGTTGGCATAAAATAAATTATTGGCATGACTAGTTCAGAATAGTTTAAGATACTAATAGCAAAGCAATAAATAATTTACCTTTGGTAATTTGGCGCAATGTCCTCAGCCGAACATTATCATCCCTGTAGCGCTTATTCTCCTGCATCAGGGTAGTACATTTCATTATGAGTGCTTTGGCACCCATTCTGTACACTGACTCATCGTCAGAATTATCAGCTGATGTCTCCTGTTAAGGCAGTGAGGTGTTTTGGAGTAATGGTTATGGTCAGTAATTACATGGTTCACGGTGGTTCTAGTGTGGAATGATAGAGATGCCTACTGTAGTACATTTGGTTTATTGAGACCTTTGCCCTAACGGTCCCAGACAGATACCTTTACATTGTAAGCAGCCTAGCTCGGTGGTTACACGCTGAGAGGGAGACCTGACCCTGGCTGGAGCTAGCCGACGACGGACGACCAAGCGCCCCGGGAGCGCCGGCCCGGTCCAGGTAGCGTCGTCGCCGCCCTAGACCTTTCCGCCCGCACCCGGTCACTATCGCTAATCCTCGAACTCAATATAGTCTCCAACGAGGGGTCCCTACTTGGGTCTGTCAAAAGATAAGCAGCAGTGCGCATAGGGCGCGAATATTTAAACTGGGAGGAGCCTTTACGTCGTCCCACGACATAAATGGCCTCCAAACTATTCTCGACCCCGAGAATCGAGGAATACAAAACCATCGAGAGAATAAAATCATTAATAGAAAAAATAAGCTTGAAGTTCAAACAAAAATGAAAATAGGAGAAAAAGTAATTCAGTCTTGAATGAAAATTCAACTAAGCCTGGACAGCCCATATAAATGAAACATTTAAAAAAAATCTAAGCTAACTAAAAATCTTGAAGCAGGGAGAAAACTATTTGCCTAACGTCTTGAAGGAAAATGGTGATGAAAATAAGAATTTACTATCGGTTGTCTGTCTGGTAACCGGTTACATTTGAATCTAACATAAAAAACAAGGCAGTGCAAGAAAAAGGAAATAGCAAACGCAATTGAAATACTCCAGAAAGCGGACATTTGGATAAAACAAACAGCAAAGCAAAAGTCAGCATACTACATTGGAATTCAAACGTATTACAAGAGACTACACTTACGCAAAAGCACAACAAAAATAAAAAAAAACCTTTCATCTATACTTCGAAAGAAAAAAAATACCTAATGAAGTTAAAGGTTCAAAATTTCATCCTCAGAGTCAAAACTAAAAGCAAATTGACTACATGATTAAAGGATTGCTGATGGATTATCACATGATTTCGATGGATTTGGTAATTGAAAAGTTTGTTACACACACTAAATTATAAGGCAAACAAAGAAGTAATCATGTACAGCCCGTCCTGAAATCCCTGTATTATTGTTAATATTCCTTGTAAAATAAGTAAAATAAAATATGTCTTCTTGCTAAATGTTGATATTATTCTTTTGCACCTCACATCCGTATATCTTACGTTGTAATGTTTACCTTGTGTCATGCATATACTTCACAGAAAAAATTACTGAGTTCTGAAAACGTCAGCCTTCTAGATTTACGTCAGAGTTAACGTCAGGGGAACCTGTACCTCTCAGCTTCCAGATTTACGTCAGATTTAACGTCAGGGGATCCTGTCCCTCCCAGCTTCCCCTCTTAATGTTTCTGATGATTTTGTCTTTATGAATCTTTTACAGCTGAGTTGGAGTCTAACTCCAAAATCACTGTTGTTGTTACTCTCAGCTTCCCCTCTGAATGTTACTGCTGATTTTCACTGTATGTATCTTTTACAGCTGAGTTAAAGTCCCTACTTAAACTCCCTACTCACTGTTTCATGCCTCGTGTTACTCTTACGTAGGAGTACGTGCAGCAGCCCGTAGTGGCTGAGCGTTTGTCAGTGTGCTCAAATTCTCAGAGGTAACG
>NW_026267418.1:136323-138721 GCF_000697945.3 Frankliniella occidentalis | reverse complement strand
GCAGCAAGCATTTTCAGTATGTAACGCCGCCTAGCCTCCTAACCTCCCTCTCTTGGTGGGTACTTATAGAATTATTGTGTGTTTTCTTCAAGACTGCCTTACTTGTGTATTACATCTCTTTCTTGTCAATGCAGATACGAGTGTGCTGTTCTTCGCACTTCAGAGCAAACAAGAAAACTTTATATCACCTGCTGTGGATTTTTTGGATTGATGTGCATTGTCAGCACTTGCTATTTCGTAGTAGGCCTAATTTCTATTCTGCTGCTGCTCTACAAATAAGGTAACCAATGAATTCTTTCAGGTTCTGTTTAACTACTCAAAGAAATATTTTCATATTTTAAATTATTACTGATTCAGGGACAACCCAGTGTGGAATCTCACCAAATTAAGGCGGACTGCTCAAACTACTTCAATACAGGTATTAAACATTTCACATCAGTTTTGCTCTGCATGCATTTCTTCTCAAAAGTATTAATTCTTTTACTTCTATTAAATCAGGTATCTACAGCCACATCTGCTGTGAGAGTAATGTTCACTGAATAGAGCAAGTTCGCTGCAACAAGACTGCGGTAATCTCTACGCAGTGAGGCTAAATAAGACAAGGAATATATTTGTAGCAGCAAAGTCGCAATGTAAGTACCTCATATTTCATTTCATCAACATAAATTCAATCTGAGTTTCTTTAATCACAAATTCTGTCTTTGCAGGGACAATCACCATTAATTCCTTCAATCACCAGCCAGCAAGAGAGATATTTATATTTCATAGTTCCTGTTTTCTTGTAGGTGATTCTTGAATATTTTGACCTGCGAATTCGATGTTGGTTTTATGATCTTTGCAATGCTTCAACAATTTGGCGGCTTCTGTTATTTATTTTTGGTTTGTATTAAAACAGCAGTGTAATTTTAACTTGACTTGTTTAACTAATTGATTATTCATCACCTTGTGTGACCGGCCGATACAAGCCACGCGAGGTCTGCGCTTAACGCCCGTCAAGTGAGAGGTACAGAGGGGCCTCTTAACCTCACACTTGCCAGGCGCTCAGCGCAGCCCGCGCGGTCGGCAGTATCGGATCGGCACTCCTAAAGGCGAGTGATTTCCCGTCACACGACAATGGAAAGCCATTGAAAATACGGCAGAAGTCATGCCTAAACGCGACGGACTTCCCTCGGTATATGGATGGGTTCCCATTCAAAGCACCGAGTAATTCCCCAGCGTACACGTGGGAAACCCATTGATTGTCCGTAGGAATTCCCTTCAAGTAGTGCACATATCCTACCCCCGGGGGGCGGTGAAAACCACCAAGTGCTGCAGATTCCCCTCCCGCCGGGGCGGCGAAAACCGCCAAATGAGTTGGTGGGAATACTCACAGGGAGCATAAAAACCACCAACTACTTAACTCCCACCAACGGCAGGATTTCCCACCAGAGAGTTGGTCGTCAAATTTACCAACCAACCGTTGGTAGGAAAATCGGCCTTTACAATTGACTAGTTTCGCTAGCAGCGCATAGTATCGGTAGATGCTACGGGACTTCCCCGCCCGAAGACATAGCATCCGTGGATGCGGTGCGGCATCCCCCCCCCCTTTCTCCCAAATCCTCCCGCGCCCCGCGCCGGCAAGGGATGCCCGTCTGAATCACAGCACATTGCGAGCAGATGGGTAGGCAGCCCAATCATACACACAAGATGGGCGGGGTGGCCTACCCACAGGCCACAGGTAGTCCCAAGCGCCAGCACTGCGCAGTCCTCCGTAGACGTCTGCACCGAGTTTACCTGTGAGTCGACCATCGTCATCGTAACCGGCGACCGTCCCGCCCCTAGCAGAGCACCCCGCGGACCGTACTCGGGTGTCCTGGCGCCGGCACCTCGCTCGAGCCGGCAGCCAGAACGACGGCGAGTCACACTGCTCCTCCACGGGCATGCCCACCCCGCCCTGCATCCTCTACGCTAGCCGCTACACCCGTGTTTGTGGTCGATGTGTGGCTGCTGCGCCCTGGACGGGGACGGGGTGCCTACCGACAGGGGCTGGTTGGAGCTTGGAGCCTTGGTTCGAACGGGAGAGAGCGTGGCCGAGGACGAACGGCACGGCGCCCGTCTAGGTCGGCGAGGCTATCTGCCGGCTGCGGTAGGCCTCGCGCGCCAGGCGCAGGACCTCGGCGCCCCGCCGAGTCCTCCAGGAGCTCGCCGGACCTCTGATCCCCGTGGTCGAGCTCGGCCTCGGCGACATCCTGGACCCCGGTCTGCCGCGGCCGTCGCCGCACCATACTCTACAGGGATCCGACAAGCGGCCGCCTCGCGCCTCGGGCGAGAGGGCCTCTGTGGTGCCGGCGAACTGCGCCGCGAAGATGGTCATGAGTATGTACCGTCAAAGTTCAGTATCCGGACTCGTTCATCCACA
>NW_026267418.1:131219-136273 GCF_000697945.3 Frankliniella occidentalis | reverse complement strand
CCACACAGTCGTATAGGGAAAATCCTACACACTGTATATGTAATTTGCTTCAGACACATTTATGGGATTTTTCCGACACATATTTTTTACAGTGTTCTGGAGAGAGCGGCTTTAGCTCCTATTTTGTGCATACTCTTGCGGAGGAGACAGATTCGGCAGGTCTGGTGTCAGGGGGTTAGTTGCTGGCGCACCCTTAGCACTCTAGGCATTTGACTTGTGTTTGATCTGCACCAGCTGTTTAAGAAGGAAAATAATAACTGTGAGAAATTTGGGAAAACCGTTCATGTGACTGGCCTTATAACAACTGGTTATGGAACTGACCTTGCGGATTGCCCTGACCCTTGATTCGCTATTCATCGTCCCTGGAGAAGTAAAAGAAACACTCTGTGCTCCCACCAACTTAGATGTGGAGGGTGATGACAGGTGATTTCTGTGCTGACCTGTAAGACTGACGTAAGTCAATAAAGTGAAAGTTTCAGGAGAGGAATAAAACATTTCCCAAAATCCCTATGAAACTTTTAAAAACTTTTTAGACCGCTCTTTTGCTTAAAAGCTACATAAGCGGGCTTATGCAATCGCCTCTGTGTCTTTCTGTCCGTTTGTCCGTTCCCCAAAAAGGACGTGAGCTAGAGTTCTGAAATGTTCAGGGTATTATTGTTGTCACTTCTGGACAACAAAACGGGTGCACTGTAAAAATATTTTTTGGAAATTTCCAAACAATGAACTGGAAAATTTGCAGCCCAAACAGTTTGGAAATTTTGAAATCCGAACAGTTTGGTAAACACTAGATTCCAAACTTTTTGGAAAATTTCTATAATATTGTGCCAAACATTTCTAAATTTCTTTGAAAGTCGTTATTTTTGTTGTTTTAAAACGCTGTTTTCGTGTAAAATCGTACCTTTCTGTTTTCCAAATTGTTCGGAAATTTCCCGTAAAATATCCGGAAAATTACATTTCCAACAATGTTTTGGAAAACCATTTTTCCAAACTATTTGGACAGATTTTCTTTGGAAAATTCTGATTTTCATTTTTAGTGTGGTGTAAATCCTGGCAACTACCCCTGAGTGGGTCTGAGGCAGAGATCTGCGATGGGCGGGCGGGCGGGCGGGCGCCCGCTGCCTGAGGTGTGCGGGAGAGAGCGACAGTCATGGGCGGTGTGCTGCGTTGCTGTGGCTTGGCGTTGCGGCTGCAGTCACCGGCCGGACATCTGAACAGTGCCGAAGTCACCTGTGCGGGGTCCGCGCGGGTTGGCGCTGACCGACAGCTACTCTCGCCACGCCAAAACAGTGCCGAATGAAGCGCGCGGACCATCCGCCCGTCTCCGGGCTCGGTCCGGGCGACCACCGGGTGTTATATTCAGTTAAGAAAAGGCCGACTGGGGCGCGCCGCCCCGGGGCCGGGGCGGGGGCCGGGGCCTGGCCCGGTAGGCGCGGAGCGTGGGGAGGGGGTACAGCGGAGGAGGGAACGGAAAGGCAACGGTAGGGAACCGACCGTCCAGCGAGGAGCCGAGCGCGTTCGAGCCGAGCCGAAGCGGAGCCGAGCCAACAAGCGACTTCACTGCTGCCATCTCTCGGACCCCGGAGAAATTACGTCGCTCTTTAGTGCGGACATCTGGCCGTGTACTTTACTTCACTTCCACTTCCACGTGAGCTTCGGTGAGGTCACGTAGTGCTGTCAGCTGTTCACTGTTGTTGTCTGAGTTCTGAGTTGTTGGGAAGAAATGGAGCACCTTCCCGTTGTCGAGCAAATCGTCGGGCTGACGATGGCTCTCGTAGAAGAAGAAGAACTCGAGCACGAGGACCTTGCTCGAGCTGTGGCGCTTTTGAGTGTGTGGGAAATAATTGCCATTGAGGAGGAAGGTTTATTTCTCGGTGAGTCGTCAGTCGTCGCTAGGTTATGAAGCGTCCTGTTACAATCGCATGTTTGCAAATTGCATTCCTTTGTCTGATTTCCATTTGTTTGCAGAAGGAGGAGAGGCGTCCTGGGAGTACGTCGCTGCGAACATTGATGACTATCATAGGATGTCAAACAACTGTTTCAAGATGCATTTTCGAATGAGTAGGCCTGTTTTTGAGGTAAGTTGACATTTTGCTTGTTAAAGTGTATGTCCTATTCATGTCTGAAAAATTTGTAATCCAATTGTTATTATCATTTCAGTCTATTTCTACAATAGTCAAAGATCATCTGATAGCCAAACGCAGACTTCAGAGAGAAAGAACTGATTTTAACGATATTATGCTCATGGTTATATGGCTGCTTGCTACCCCCGACTCCTTCAGAAGCGTTGCATTACGTTTTGGTGTTGTGCCTAGCATCCTATACTATTTCTACATATATATAATTGAAGCATTACGTGAGCTGTCAGCTAAATACATCTCTTGGCCCAAAGAAGAAGAGAGGGCAGTCATAAAGCAGACCTTTGAGAGAGCAACGGGCTTTCCTGGAGTGATAGGATGCATAGACTGCACACATGTTTACATCACAGCCCCTGTCCTTGATGCCCAGCAGTATGTTAATCGTCACCACACTTACAGCATTAATGTTCAAGCTGTGGTAGACAACAACTTGTTAGTTCGCCAGTTGCACGTAGGAGAGGCTGGCAGTGTAAATGATGCACGAGTCTTCCGGAAGAGTAACTTGTATGGAGATCTTTTGCACAGGCCTCTGGGAGCCATAAGAAATGTAGATGAGCACCTTGTTGGAGATGGGGCTTACACGGTGACTGATTTTGTAAGTGTTTCGAAGTGATTCTGGTTGTTGTTTCCATTCTGTAATGTGCTGACATATTTTTAATTTGATTCTATCTCTATCTTTTAATTTTGCAGATGATGAAACCCTTTCAAAACAATGGTGTTCTGACCAACAGGCAGAAACAATTTAACAAATCTCTATCTCAGTGCAGAGTCAGAGTTGAAAACGCCTTTGCACTGGCCAAGGCAAAGTGGCGGCGTCTAAAGTTTATGCATGCTAGAAATCCACGCAATGTGGTTGACCACATTGCTGCCTGCTTTGTGCTGCACAACATGATAATGACCCATGGTGAACCTGTTATAGATGTAAGTGCTATTTTCTATTGTTGTACAATTTCCAGGGCCAATTAACCTTCTACTGTAAACTTATCCCTTACTTTTTCTTATGTTTAGGAAGAGGCATTGGCAAGACCAATTCGACGCAATCAAGTTTTGGGCAATGAAAATTTCAACCTTGATGAAGGTGACAACATTGCAGATGATGATCAGCAGCTGCAAGCGGCAGCGGAAGTTAGGGGAGAGGAGAAGAGATTGATGATAATGAATGATGTTTTACCTAATGTAGAGGGGGAAGAAGAGGAAGAGCAGGAAGAAGATTTTTAGAGTTGTGTGCTTGTTTGCTTCTGCTTGCTATTTGAGAAATCTTTCTGTTCAAATGTCAAAGATCAAGTACTTTTCTCTATTTTAAAAGAATGTGTTGTTTTTACCAACATCTACTTCTCTTGCATTTAAGTTTACAATTTGTGAAGTTCTTTTTGTTTTAAATCATTGTTACTGTATTATTGTTAAGGTGATAATTTCTGTTTTTCAAATTGTTTTCAAATTTTATGTGACAATATTATGGGTGTTCTTACTCGTCTGATTTGAGTACTTCAAATTTCATTCCAAATTAACTTGTGATATATGATTACAATTTCATGTAGTATATGAAGATATCTGGTCTTGTTATAGCATTTGTTACAGTTGCACCTGTGTATCTTTCTGTTAAGGGTTGTTTGTTTTATAACTGCTATAGATATTCTGCTGTTATTTTCTTATGTACCTGTTAGCTTATTGCGTTCCAATCTTGTACTTTACATTAAGTATATGTATATCTTGGGCAACTAATTAAGAAGCCTTGTTTAAAAATCAATTTGAAATAAACATTTATTTATAAACTTTTCAGAAGAATGTCTATACACTGTCAGTAGCCTCCTGGGAACAAATTAAGAAGATAAGAACAATAATAATTAAATGATCCATAATGTTCACAGCATATGGCTCTTCAAGCTCAGAACCACCTGTCAAATAATAGTACATTAATAACGTACAGTACAAAGTCTAGTCATTGGCCAAACAGAATAACTTAGATGTACAAACAGAAAGTAAAAGACATGTCATTAACAGACCAGGAAAACAAATTATTAAAGCTAAGTAGTGTGATATAACACAAAATGAAAACTAAAAATAATACAAAGGAAGCAGCATAAGTGATTTTCATGGCTACTAGGAACAAACTATTTAAGCTAAGTAGTGTGATAACTACTTACAACACAAAATGAAAAATTAAAATACAAGGAAGCAACATAAGTGATTTTCATGGCTAATTAGACTGACCTTTCTGATCAATCGATTTTTTAATAAGTTCTAGGGTCTCATTTATAGTTGAAAACACTTTTTTTCTTTCCTGGAAATTTTCTTGAACAGTCACCCTCATTTGATGAATTTCAGAAAGTAACCCATCACGCTGTTCTGCCTGTTTCTCGTGAAAGTCTTGTGTGCTACTCTTATTATAAACCAGCTTCCTTATGGCACCTTTCTTCTTAACAGCTGCATCATTGTTGTCACTAGGCCGAGTTCTTGATGTTCTGGGTTTTTCCACAATTTCCTCATCCCTGGCACAGTAGGATGATCCAGTCCCTGTACTCAATGAAAATGGTGCACTAAGAGTGGCGCAACCTCCAAAAATATCCAGCATTGCATCATAATATTCCCATTTGGTTGGGGACCGGCCAGTGCCACATATTTTAAGCTTCTCATCATGCATTTTTTGCTTTAGAACCCCCATGTGGTCCCTGCACTGTTTCCAACTGACTTCAGCATTCAATTGCTTCATCTCATTACTGATCTGAGCCCATAAAAAATATGTTTCAGGGTGGATTTGGACCCCATAAAATAAGCATGTTTAGGCTTGTACAAAGCTATTAACAAAAGAACTTTCTCATGTGTCCATATGCGGGCTAAGTAAGAAAAACAAATATTTATAGACATTTTGACCATTTTATCATATAATTTTAAAACAGGTAATAAGAGCATGCAAGACTG
>NW_026267418.1:121718-122354 GCF_000697945.3 Frankliniella occidentalis | reverse complement strand
GTAACAAAATGAAGAATTACAATTTTAAAATCCCAAAGATGTTCTTTATCAGGTGATACAGATTTTCGTATCCATGATACAGATTGAAATCTGTATCAAAAATGATACAAATTTCTGTAACATGTGATATGTTAATTACTGCGTAACAATGTTACAGAATTTTGTACTGATTTTTTTTTAGAGTGAAATGAGACAGAACCAGGTGTAGATTAGTTACAGACTAAATTGTTTGATGTAAATTTTGATGTGAGGGTGTGTCATTAATACGTAGGGAATACACTTTGTACTGGTGACGGCCTCATTTATTTAGACAACTGCGCTGGTAAAGAATTTAAACAAAAACAGCTCGTGATATTGACACGGCTGAAGCTTAAAATGATGCTAATTGGATAGAAATGAATATAATTTGACTGGCTTGACTAAATATTTTTTAAATAATTAAATTGTATTTCAAGTCAACAATATATTCCCCAGGTTTGAGAAGTGCTTCAAGTAAAGTCTGTCTACAATGAAATGGGGCAAGAAATTAAAAATTTAGGGAGCTAAGGATTTAGGTGACATGAAGGGACCAAGGGAAACCAACTTAGAGGAGCCTATGTGAAAAAAGTGACAAGCCTAAGCCTAGAAACAATCAAC
>NW_026267418.1:115738-121668 GCF_000697945.3 Frankliniella occidentalis | reverse complement strand
TCAATTGCTTCATCTCATTACTGATCTGAGCCCATAAAAAAATATGTTTCAGGGTGGATTTGGACCCCATAAAATAAGCATGTTTAGGCTTGTACAAACAAAAGAACTTTTTCATGTGTCCATATGCGGGCTAAGTAAGAAAAACAAATATTTATAGACATTTTGACCATTTTATCATATAATTTTAAAACAGGTAATAAGAGCATGCAAGACTGACCTGATGTAGGGTTACTTCGGGGAGATTTGTCTATGGCATTCCCCACCACTGTGTGGTAATCTTCAGGAATGTCGAATATTTCACAAAAAGTTGGATAATAAGCCCACTTTGTGTTTCCTAAGAAACCACCAGTTGGCAATAGACTGACTTCAAAGAAATTCTTCATTTGTTGGAATTTATCTCTACATAGTTGCCACGACTTTTCAACAGTAATTAATTGCAGTCCTTGAGACAATTCCTTCCATGTATTATTCGAAATATTTGCCAGTACCAGCTACCAGCTTGTCCTTGTGTGCCACGCACAGTTGAGCAAACGCATCAGTTTCCTCAGCTGGCCACTGCAGACTTGTCTTAGATTGTTTCTTGTTCTTTTAGGTGGAGACCGCAAAGGAACTGAAAGACAACAAGGAAAAACAATAATCCAGCAACACACAATATATTTGCTTCAGTTTTGGCATTAATAATACGAACTTACTGGTGTATGATGGTGCCTTACTCTTTTTAGCAGCTGGAGATCTGCTCATACTGACAGTAATACCAGCTGAAGTTAGATCTGATAGTGATGCTGAAAGAGATAGATGGTTACGTCCCATAGGCGTCTGAGAGTATGTAGCACACACACCCTACCAACAGAGATTGGTCACAAAACGTCAAAATGATAAAAATTCGCATCACTATGACGTCTTTCTGGACCCCAAAACATCATTTTCACATCACTAATACGTCAATCTGACGTTTTGTGACAAATCTCTGTTGGTAGGGCAGATATAAGTACTCACCATTTTTTGGCTGTGAATAAACACTGCTGTTCTTAGTCAAGACAGTGTTAATATTTGGCTGTGCCAAAAGATCTAAATCAGGATTCACTATGGTGCTGCTAAACTCTGGACCACTTAAATCTAGAAGATTTGCAGTATGATCTAACTCATCATGAGGAGGTGAGTTATGGTTCTCAGAGGTAAGAAATGGCAGTATGGGGCTGGCCTCAAGATTTTGAGCTAGGAGAGTGCTGGTGAAATGTTGAATGTTGACCACTATAAAATTAAAAAAACAAAAACATTCCATATTAAAAGAAATTCTAAATCAAAAAATAATTGAAACAAGATAAAGAACATACCTTGATTAACATTTGAGGGGAGGCTTGCAGCAGCAAGACCTTCAGCTAGCAGGGGACTGTTGCCAAGATTTTGAAGGTTGAACCCTAAAATACTTTGTATTAGAAAATTGTGTGACAACAAAATAAAAAACAAATATAACACAAAATTAGTTTTGAGAAGTACACACCAGGAGGGCAAAGAGTTGTATCTGAGGAATTAATTCGTTCATCAAAAATGTAGGACATTAACCAAAAATGCTCCCACTTGTTACCATTAAGCTTCCCCCCGAATTCAGTAAGGCTACCCCTTCAACAAATAGGAGGAAATTGTCAAAGTAATCTTTGGGGAGTATCCCACACAGTACAAATAAAGAGTAGTAAAATAAAAATGATCTGAATTCAGTAGCCTTCCAATATGCTAATTTATCTACACCTTGAGGATGTCTCTGCACAAAGTGCGGAGGTCTGATCATGGACATTCTCTCATTAAATTCTTTTATCTTACTATGGACAGAAAATTTTTCATTCCTATATGCATGATCAAAGAGCAAAGTCAAAATTTGGCGGGTAACACCTAAATATAAAGCATGCATTGAATCAATTGCAGTACTTGTAAATATATCAGACACAAAATAAGACAATGTGGTTGGTCCCTTGATACCTGAACACTCAGGCTCATTAAGAAGAGCAGTGTTGTGAAGCACCCTATTTTCAACAGCATATTTTACCTGATTTATATAATCAGCCTTACAACGTAGCGGAAAATCTTCTTGATAAGGGAAAACAGTCACATCACCTGTCCTTTTAGATGTTTCCCCCCTGCAATAGCAGATATGGCAAGAGTAAAAACCAGAATGGCTTTTAATATTTAAAAACATAGCCACAGCTGGGGCATCACACGTCCCACACAAAACAATTACTTTCACTTCAAGTTGCTGCTCTATACCATGTACATGAAAATTAACCCCTTTCCTCAAACTTTCTAACTCGTCATGAATTGGCTGCAGAAATACATTAGGGTGAGGCTTCTTTACACTTCCCCAAATACCTGCTACTAGCATGTTCTCACTTTGGAACCGTTTATCTGGAGGCAACTCATTAATTACAAAGTACCAAGCCCATAATGAGAAAGAACTAGAGTTAAACAATTGTAGACCATCTGTGTTCCACAATAATGATATATTAAAGGGGGATGCAAGTACACTTTTTTGGGCCTCTTTATACAGATTGCCATCATAAACATCTTCAATTCCATTCTGATTTTGTTTTACTCTACTATTTTTATGCTGAATGTCATCAAGAAAGTTAGGTCTACTATATAACTTTGCAATTTGGGAAATCAGGGAAAAAGATAAAAAAAATATTACAGAGCGCATTGGGTCAGTGCATGTATCACACAAATCTGTGGAAGAACTACGGTATTTGTAGCACACACTACAATAGTAATGCACTCTGACAGGTTCCTCATAAGAATCTAGCAATTTGAAGAATTGATGAGTACTTTTAAAGTAATTACTATCTTGAGGTAAATGCAAACTTATTAATTTCAGTAGTCTTCCCAGACCTGCCCCACTTATGTGCTCAGATTCTATGAAGGTCAATGTAGCAAGAAAGCTCTCCAAAAGATTGACTTGTGCTCCAGGATATATTGGGGAATTCTTGTCAGGGCCCCTATATTGATCTGTTGATATGTCTTCATCATCCAGCTCCATATCTATGTGTGTAGGGTCACATGCAGCCTCAGAGTAGTCAGTTGACATTACTGGCTCATCATCAGTCTCTGGTATTGGTTCAAACAAAGTAGGGTAGTCTGCAAAAAAGACAAATGATGTTAGCAACAGGCATAAAAAACAAGGACATTCCACAAAATTTATTTTATAGAAGTTCATTACCTGTGAGGGGAACACCTTCACTCATAGTACAGAAACCAAGCTCACCACTATTTGGCAAATTTTCAGGACCACCCACGGGTAAAACATCACGGGCTACAGAACAATAAAATAAATTATACAGAAGAGAGCTGACATACTTAGAATATAATGTGGGTAGAAAAATTTACCTGTGGCAGATTCGAGAGGGGGAAAATTTCCACTGGACTGAATAAGTGGTTCTAAAACAAACAGATTAACAGGCTCAGTAAAATTACCCACAGATAAATATTACATCTACTGAAGATGCAATTAAAAACATCCCAACTTCAAAGAAAAACGTACCAGATATATCCACAGGACAGCAGGGGAGATTCTCAGGTATGTTGGAAACCAACACCTCTTTACAACCAAAATCAGGAATGACATAGGGGTTTAACTCTTGTTGGATAGAACAGGAGCTGGCAGCACCTACATTACAATAAAGTAACGCTCGATTTCAGTTTAAGACAATAACAAAATGGAACCAGCATTTAAAATGTACATTAATGTCGCATGACTCAGACCTGTCGTTGAGAAGGGCCTTGACGATGAAGTAGAAGTAGGCAGCAGTTTAGTCAAGTTGGGGTGTGAGCTGATATCAGAATCACAGGGTTGTAGTAACTCAGAAGGGCATTCGTCAGCGTGCAGCCCGGATTCTACCATGCCCATCCCAACCCTTTCATTAATTTCTCTGAAAAAATCAATATGAAAAACAGACATCAGTAAACAATAACATATCTGACAAAGGTTCATTTTGTCATTCAGTCTCCATTGTTTACAGGAGTTTGGAGGTTAGAATGCTCTACCTGGCTTGAACTTCATTGAAGATGTCAAGCCCGCTCTGGGGAATTTCAGGGAAGGCAAGTGTACTGATATCAATGTCACTTGTTTGAAGCGAATGCGCAGGACCTGCCCGGGCCTGATCCTGGACTCCCAGCCCAGCATCCAAAATGTCAATCTCAATGCTTTCATTGAATTCACTGAAAGAGATAGGATCAAAACCAAACGTCAGAACATTAAACAAACGAAACATATTAAGATTTTTAAGAGCACATTAAATAGTACATGCACAGAGCGGCTAGTAATTTATTTAGACAATTCGAGGTTACGTGTTACTTACTCGGCTTCAACGGGACGGTCGAGGTCGGCCTCTTCTTGGCTGGAGTGATGCCGAGGGCGCTTGTCACGCCTCGAACGATTTTCCCGATCCATTATATTAAAATTTTTTCCATAGGCAATTGCAGTGAGAAACGAAAACTGTCCAAAAAGACTACGGGCACACCGCGGCTAACAGGAGGCTTCAGGAGGAGAGCCGGCTGCTCGTTGTTGTCGGCCCGGCCGTCGCGGAGTGTCAACAAACGATAGGGGCAGGGGGCAGGATTGGCGAGCAGCTGAGGGAGGAACGCGGCGGGTATTGTTGTTGCCAACCTGCGGATGTCGAGGAACGAAACGAACTTTTCTAAAATAAAAATATTACACCGACATTAGGGAATATGTAAAGTTTTAATCACTGAAATATACATTATGTTCAACTTCAAGTAAAATTTCTTGCGTTATTATGTTTGAAAGAGATGTGATATCAAATTTTAAGGTTGGTCTGACTTTGTTTTGCCATCTTGCCCACCGCCATTCTGTGTTTGTGTGATATTTTTCTCGCTCATTCAAAAGTTCGACCACGGTGCCAGGTAAGTGGCAGGACAACAGAAATCCACTTTAACTGCGTTGTGAGTTTTGTTAATTCCGGTTGAATGACACAGGGAGAGGTTATTATGGCGCCACGACAGCCGTATGCCCTCATTTTTTCGAATGACCCCCCTGCCGCTGATATTGCCCGTAAGGATTTAATTGTACTTGGCCCGTTCGAGAAAGGAGCCGAGTGTCGGTTCAAATGGGCGGATCCGAAACTTCAGCCAAAAAAGGACAAGGACAAAAGTAAGCCGAAGCCCCCGCCAGTGTATGTGGAGGTAGAAGGCCGGATTATTGAAACTGGTGAGTGTGTGTGAACGTAGAGTTTAGTCTCTTGAAAAATTGCAAAACCCATTTCACATGCCGGTACCACATGGGTACAGAGGTTATCCAGTGAACATTAAAAAAAACTAATTTTCCTATTTTTTTTTCATTTAGGTACGAAAGTTAATTTGTCAAAGCTGCAAGTAAGTGATCATGGTGAAATTGTTGAATCTGGTGGAGTGGGCACGAAGGCTCAAGAGATTAAAAGACTAACTACCCTTCAAAACAATGCGGAAGTGAACCATCTCCAGGATGTAGCAGAGGAAATGCTGAGTAATGGACCAGGTCTGTATTCAGTTGTTAAATGACAATTTACTATCAATTGCTATCACATTTTGTACTGTAGTAATAAATAAGAACGGATCCACAATCTTTGAGCTAGTTTGAAAGAGTTATTGCCACAATGGACAAATTTGAATAACGTAGACTCTTAGCAAACAAAAGTTTAGGTTTTTTTAAAATTGAAAGTTTGTTATAGGTTATTATATTCCCTTCAGTTATCTATCATTTGTTATTAAAATTACCATTTGTGTTTTGTCGAACAGCTGCAACATACCAGAGAGTTCCTGTTGTATCAAGACTTCCAAAGAAAAGAAGTGCCGCTGCTAAAAAGAAAATTAAGTCAGACCTGTATAGGCTTCCATGCCTTAAACCACACAGCAATAGGGTAAGTCAGAATATATTTACCATTTTCCTT
>NW_026267418.1:114625-115688 GCF_000697945.3 Frankliniella occidentalis | reverse complement strand
AAATATTGTTAGCTTTCGTTTCGGGTGCCGAACAATTTTTCATACCGCTCCCGACGATGCGTTCGGCTGCTTCGGTGGTTCTCGCGTTTTGCTGAGTAGTTTGAAAACAAACAGGCGGCAAGCGGCAATGGGTCCGCTTCAGTTTATCAAAAAATAACTAGTCAATTGTTATTGATGAAATATTATTCTCCTTCTGCGCACTTGTTGGCAACCGGCATGGTCTAACGTGCTGGACACGCTAAAAGCTTGTCAATTAGTTGCGTTCTACAATCTTTGGCGTTACTGTCCACAGAAACTATATTTGTGTCCAGGTCGTTAACAAAGTTGCTGCCTTGCATTGCACATGGTTATTTTTTTGTCAATCAGTTGGTAGCGAGTTCAAAGAGTCAGAGTTTTCATTTGCCATGTCCACGTTTAAGTTTTCACTAAGTAAAGCATATCGGCTTCTTTACCTTATGGCAACTTTAAGATGATAAATCTTGATTCTGAACTCTGTGAACTCCCTACCATCTGATTGACCCGAGGAACACCCAGCTGTGCAATGAGTTGTTGACGAGAAACAATTCGAAAGGCAGCAAAGTTGCTACCTGAAACAAATAAGTACAGTGTATGAACTGTTAAATTCCTGCAAGGCAAATGCTCTGCAATTGCGGAGAAATATTCATGCTTTGTAACTACAAAGAATTTCACTTTGCAAATATTTTGCATACTGCCAAGCATAGTTACGCAATTGCAAAGAAAATGCTACGTAGTTACAAGGTATCAGAATCCTTTGCAAGTCTGGAAAGCATTGCTTTGCAGAAATTTAACGGTGTGAACAGTAGACGCTAATCGGGTTAGTAAGCAACTTATCGACAAGGTCTTGGTGTGTCCATCAAGTCAGATGACTCCGGTTAACAAGACCAGCACAGAGAGAGAATGATTAACTAGTTATTTCATAAACTGCAGCAGACGCATATGATGCTGATGCTCGCCGCATTTTTGTTTTCAAACTCTTCCATGAGGCGCGGGAGCCACCATAGCAGCCGAACGCATCGTCGGCAGCGGTATGAAAAATTGTTCG
>NW_026267418.1:103151-109307 GCF_000697945.3 Frankliniella occidentalis | reverse complement strand
CCCCAGTCGGCCTTTTCTTAACTGAATATAACACGGCCTATCGACGAAGAGACGGGCCGGGCCGGGCGCTCTGGCGACGAGCGCTCGGTGCTGCCGGGCGGAGGCCGCCCGCCCATCGCAGAACTCTGGTCTGAGGGGGTTCAAAGAAATAGAGGTTGGTCCAAGAGGTGTTTTTTATTTTTTGTGTGTGTTTTTCGAAGGGGTAACTTGCGAAAGTAGAATTCTCTGGGAGAAAATTTCGTCCGTTTGGCTCTACCTCTCACCGTTTAGGCGCTTGAATGAGTTTCTCTCACAAAAGTGGTCCGAAAATAAGTATATTTATTTTAGAAAATATTTGATGGTTTCCTAAGGGGTTAATCGTGAAGGAAGAACCCTCTGGGCTAGAACAGCGTCCGTTTGGCTTTCACTGTTTTTTATTACCAAAATGGTCTAAACAGAACCTTTTTCATTTTTTTCAGGAGTACACTTTTGTCTGAGAAGTATGCCGTCAGTTCGAAATTTTCTTCTAAGCAGAAGAGGGGGCTTATTTCATGATCTCACCTTACCCTCACCTCACCCTAACCTCACCAGCTGTTTAAGGAGGAAAAGAATAACTGTGAAAAATTTGGGAAAACCGTTTATGTGACTGGCTTTATAACAACTGGTTATGGAACTGACCTTGCGGATTGCCCTGACCCTTGATTTGCTATTCATCGTCTCTGGAGAAGTAAAACCACACATTTGGTGGAATGGTCTGTTTTCATTAAAGATTAAGTAAGAATTTGGCTGGCAAACAAGACCTTCAACTACAAAAAATTAGTATGCCATACCTGATAAATAATCTGTCACCAGGGCTTTTGTACTGAAGCGAGTCATACAAAGGCCCGGCTTGCAACTCCTTTCTGAGCTTAGTACTAATGAACGCCTATGCAAACAAGACAAAATTGTTACAAAACTGCTAGGAGGATATGCGACAGAGGTGAAGAGAGGAGTGATCAGTATATCCACGCGAGTTCACCTCTATCAAAACTTTGGCGAAAAGCTTTCCAGAAAAATTCAGGAGCTGGTGCTTCAGAAGCAGGTCGAGTACCCGCCTGTATTCATGTAAAGAATACGGAGTCCGTAGCTGAATGTTTGTCGGGGGGTGGCCAGGAGTACGTGGTTGGACATCTTCTCCGGACGAAGAGTCTTCGTTATCCATGGCGATGGTTTCTTGGACTCGAGGAACACAAAGAAGATGACAAGATGATCGAAACGATTAAGCGTCGTTTGACTGTATTTCACGGTACATCGCGTTAAAAGCGTGCTGAGGCGCTGGCGACTTCGTGAATAGAAGTTAGGAGGGAAAGGTACTCATAACCAACCATTGACGCAACCTAGCTGCTATCCACAAAGTCGCCTGCGTCAATGCAATTTCTTCGGCACGCTTTTAACGCGATGGACCGTGCAATACAGGAAAACGACGCTCTGAGCGTTTCGAACCTAAATTAACATTTTACATAGAATGGCAATCTGCACAGGAGTTATTTGGCACTTCCGTAAAACGAGTGGGAGAGGTTACAGATGTCACTATTGATTCAGGATATAATGCAGGCTAACGGATTCAGGATATTAAGGATTCGATGAGATTACCTGGTCTCAACGTTAAAAAACAAAGTTGCCGAGTACTTTCGCCGAGCAATAACATCCACTGAGTTTAGTGGTACGATTCAGTAGTGCAGCCAACGCGATAACAGGATGCCACAGTTTTCAAGAAAAATGAAATCACAATCTGAGGAAAATGGTGGCCTACATGGAGGAGGCGAAAGGCTGATGATTATATTCACCACGACCACCCTAATGCTACAATTGTGTAAAAAAACACATGTGTAGGAAAAAGAAGATAGGCACAGGGAATGCCAAAATTAGTATGGTGAGGTTGGCACTGAACCTTGGCCGGCGAGCTCTCGGATGCAGAAGCCAAAATGACGTCTTCAAAAACCGATCCTTTTTAGACGATCCAGTCTATACCAGCAGGTTTGGCGCGCGGGGGAGCGGTGCGTTATGCTTCGTCCCAACTTCCCCCCGCCCGCCAACAATCACTACTGTGCGCTAGGCCACGCCCCATCCAGGCGCTCCCAGCCCCACAAACAATATAAACACAACACACTTCCAAGCCTGGCCTGCCTGAAGGTGGCCCAGGCCAGGGCGCAGGGCCGCCGAGTCCTCGACTCCAACGACGAGCACCTCTGGTTGCTCGGTCTAGCGCTCGTCCAAAGCGAGGGCGATCACCACGTCGCCGATCAATCGTCCAACAACTGCCTGGTCTCGCAAGGGAACTCATAAGCAGTGTTTGTCCCCGATTTTGTTCCGTGAATCTCAGAACAAAGAGTCGTAACTACTCTAGTTCTAGCAAGCAATAACGTATTTAATTAGTAGCAATAATTTTGTATTAAATTTTCTTTTATTCGGATCGTCTATTTGTTAAAACGGAGTGTTAACGTTTTTTATTGTTTCCCTGGTTTAAGATGAACTTAGGGTATAACAAAAGAATAAAGATTGCTCCTGACGTGAATGAGGTTTTTTTCAACAACTTATGCATAACAACAAAAGGAGCTGCTCGGAGGCAGGGCCATTCAACGGTGCCGTGCCACACAGCGCCCTCTATTTGGCCGTTCGGGAGGACATGACACCTTTAATGTTCTGTTTGCCAATTTTGCTTATTATCAACTCGGGCTGTACGTGTTAACGAGAGTATTTCTTTCTTTCATCGATGTGACGGATCAGTGCAATATTTTTGACAAGTTTTGTTGTTATAACGAGATTGAAGTTTAGGATTTACTTCCATTCAAACTGGTACGAAAAAGAGGACTAAAATGAACGATGTTATGGAATCTCCCTGAGGAAGTGTTTTGACTGGAGATTGACGCGTACAATAAGTGGATTTCAGTACCCTTACTCATATTTCATTTCTCTGCGATCATTGTTAAATACTACAAAAGTTCGAAACAAATGTACTTGTAATTCATTTACTATTTTTGAAAAGCACCTTTACATATCTTGCCTTTATCAGGTTAAGGAGTGCAACTGTTAAATAGTTCAATTTTTCATCATGCGAAATGGAACTGTCACAACGTTAAAGTGTTACCTGTTAGACTCATTAACCTGATAAATCCCTTCCCTAGAGGAAAAATGCAACTGGGACTAGCTGAAGTTTTACTGAAACTTAGCAAAACATTAGATGGCATCTGGTGGATTTTAACTGAAATCGACTGCGTTTGGGCGCATATTCCGGCGTTTTAACTAAGAATTGCGGACTTTTGCCTTGACTTTTACTACAGGCTTTCCCGGTTACTAGGGTGAACTGATATTGAGCTGAACGATTCCGCTGTGTTTTGGCTGCGGATCAACTAGCGGTTGACTAATGTAACTGAGATTGACTAATCGGAGCTGAATGCCCCGACTGAGTTTGGCTGTCATTTGGTCTCAAATGTGCTGATGGCCTTGTTTGTAACTGTAGTCAACTGATTTGAGCTGAGCGATTCCGCTGTGTTTTGGCTGCGGATTGACTAGCGGTTGGCTATTGCAACTGAGATCGACTAATCAGAGCTGAATGCCCCAACTGAAATTATCTATTACTTGGCGTCAAATGTATCGCCTTACTATGAACTGAATTAAGCTGGGCCATGCAACCGGCCGCCCCCCGCTACCTCTTCCACTCCCCCCTCGCCTTCCGCGCCTGCACGCCAGTGCGTAGGCAACCCATCGGGCTGCCGCGTATGCCCGGTAGCTATGTACTGGCTGCCGTTCAGCTGAGTGTTGACTGACATTAACTGAAGTCACACGAGCGGTAGCTAATGCTTGACTGAGCTTAGATGTCTCGGTGTCTGGTATACTGAAGGAAACTGATTTTGACTGATTTTAGTAACATGCAGCTCATCGTAGGTAATGCATAGCTAATGCTTAACTGAGTTTAATTGTCTTTTGCATGTCAGGTACACAGAAGGAAACTAACTGGAACTGAAATTGAACTGACTTAGTCAAAATACAGCTGAATGTAGATAAATGCACAGCCAATGCAAAACTGAGTTCAGCTGTGCTCTGCATGCCAGGAAGACTGAAGGAAACTAATTGGAACTGCAAGTGCAAGACAATGTGAACTGGAATAAATCTGATTTATGCGCAGATCAAGGAGAGAAGCAAGTGTAGCCGCTGTAAATCTACTTTTAGTGGCAACAGGATTTTCATGGTAAACTTTTAGTGCCAAACTGACAAAAAAACATACCCATTACAAAATATTAAGATGCCTCTATGAATAAATTTGTACTGAAGCTATGAGGATGGCGACTGAAACTTTCGGCCGCCAGGATCGCTAGTGGCACTCACTCTAAATGTTGAAATGACAATTTTGTATCGAGGAGAGATGCGTTCTTAAGCACATCTCTAGCGGATGCAAATTTGTATCTAAAATGTTACAACTTGTACCTAGACTAGGTACAAATGACTTTATTTGTGTCTAATTTACGTGCAAATTTGCATCCGCTAAAGATGTGCTTAAGAACGCATCTCTCCTAGATACAAAATTGTCCTTTTCCATTTAGTGTGATGGTCCCCTAGCTCGCCGCCGGCCGGGCGGAGCGTGTGTGAGCATAAACTAAAATTGCATTCTTGGGTACTTAACACAAACAAAGTACATCGACCATTACATCAAAATAAAGGTGAAAGTGTGAGGATTACAACGGTATAGTTCCTTATGTGATTGAAGGCCTTGTACTCGATCAGGGCCGTTGGGCAAAATGGTCTGTTTTCCGAAATCACAAGAGCTTTTTTAACCCGTATTTTCTCATGCAAGGAGACGGGCTATCAACCTACATAAAGCTATCCGATTTTCCGCCTGACTTTAAACTTTACATTCCTTTTTGACGCACTTTGATACGACTTCTGGTTTTCGAGAACGAAGCTCATATCTGCGCGCATGTCGGGCCGGCCGCGCGGCCCCTGCGGCCCGGCCCGACATGCGCGTAGATATGAGCTTCGTTCTCGAAAACCAGAAGTCGTATCAACGTGCGGCAAAAAGGAATGTAAAGTTTAAAGTCAGGCGGAAAATCGGCTCGCTTTATGTAGGTTGATAGCTCGTCTCCTTGCATGAGAAAATACGGGTTGAAAAAGCTCTTGTGATTTCGGGAAACAGCCCATTTTGCTTTCCAATTCAATGTCACTGGTGTTACGCCGTCCTCTTTTCTTTTATCTATGTCTAGGGGAGTAATGTCTTTCATCAACCTGTTTATCGGAAAAACTTCTCCCTTAAGGGATGGTTTTATATCTATTCATTGATGAGGGCTTGCCTTTCTTGACCGGCTTATCATTCCCCTCTTTTTTTGACATTTTTTTTTGAAGATTTCCTCGAACAGTTTTACTAACCAGCTCAGGATTATGTTACCAAATGTGACGTAATGTTTTGTGGCATTTGTTGTTGACAAATTGCTTAAATAACTTGTTGTTGAAATTAAATAGCTTTGAGTCATACTTGCTATTGACATTAACTGGAAGAGAAAAAAGGAAAAGTTTAAAAAAAGATTTTAAAGGTAATTGTAGTTGCTTATTTGACAACATAAAACTACTTACTTTCCAAAATTCTTGCAATGTCTTTGTCAAGTGCTGTGCATCCTTCGGTTTTGCCATCAGATGTCATACCGGCCAGCTGTTCTGTTGTGAATAAACAATCAAGGAGATAGTGCACCATTTTTTGAGGATCTCCGTCTGGCACTTCAACTGTTATGGCCGCCTTCTTACTCAGAGAAATTTTGACCTGAGGACAGTGCCGTACAAGCAAGACGAGCTTCTGTAAAATTAAATTTATATATTAGTCCAACTCTATGGCATAGATTAATTAACAAGCAGAGAGGTAGCATAAAACCAAAGAAAATAGATCAAACCTCTTCAACATCATCGGCTGCTGGTTTATTTGAAGTGAGGGACTGAGCTGAAAGGTTTGGCGTAGAAGGTGCAGACCGCAATGGTGAGGCAGGTAAATGAACATTTGTCTGTATAAACAATACAATTTCTTGGTCTTCAAGTTGTTAACAAAAATTGGTGCAAATTATAATCCATTAAACATTATAAAATACAAACATACCTCACCTCACACATCATATTGTGATGAACCAAAAGTTTGAAAATATCCTTGGTCACACCTAA
>NW_026267418.1:89329-99219 GCF_000697945.3 Frankliniella occidentalis | reverse complement strand
AATTTGTACTGAAGCTATTAAGAAACTTAAAAGGAAGTTTAATCTTTAAATAAAAGAACAAGCTTAGAACAATCAAAAAGAACATTTTCTTTGCTAACTTAATATTAGCATCACATATTCTATGGTATAAGTACAAGAAACACATTTAAACTATCAAAAAACCAAAAAAAGAAAATTAACTTTCAATTTCAGAAGAAATGCAGGAAAGGTAACAATTCACTACAGTTGAACACTCTTCAGAACTGAAAGATTAAAGTTACTACAAATGTAATATGTCAGTACCATAGCAACAAAAGTGATTAAAACAAAATAAAAATCTCCCTTTCTCACATGGTGAGTATCACATTTTGTTGTACAGGTGAAAATACTTCAAAGTAATGTTAAAATATGTAAAAATAAAATGATAATTTATAGGAACTTAATTAGTCAACCGCACTGATACTGGTATCACTCTCACTCTCTTCAGAGCAGTTGGAAAACGACTCATCTGCAGAACTAGATTTCCGACCCTAAAATTGACAGAGAAGAAAATTTGTAAAGATATTATAATTTCAGTATTAAAATAATCACGAAACTAAATTTCAAGTCATACTCACTGAGATGGGTGTAGAAGTTTGCAACTCATAGTAAGACTTCAAAATAGATGACTTGGGCTGCTTTTGTCCTGTAGTAGGACGATAGTTTAATGCTTCTTTCCTGCTGTGATCTCTCTGTGAGAGTAAATCAAACTTAACATTTCCTCGCTTTTCTTCAACCCGCTGGAACTGTCTGTCTTCATTTTGATAACAATCATAAGCTTGCTCAGCGACCACTTTGTTTCTCGCCAAAGGCCTTCCAATATCATAAAACAAGTCACCCTGATTGTCTACAGTCCTATCGTTCCTCTTGTGCAACATCCCTTCTCTGCCTTTTCCACCATCATCATCTCTGCTTCTTCGAGGATGGTCATTCCCCTTATAAGAAATCTGTCCTCTGTCTTTTTCATTATCATCTCGGCTTCTTCGAGGCTGATCATTCCTCTTATAAGAAATCTGTCCTCTGTCTTTTTCATTATCATCTCGGCTTCTTCGAGGCTGGTCATTCCTCTTATAAGAAATCTTTCCTCTGTCTTCTTCATTATCATCATCTCTGCCACTTCTAGGCTCATCATTTTTCATGTACAACATCCCTCCTGCTCTGCCTTTTGACTTATCAACATACCTGATTTTCTTCGGGCTTATTTCAAGACTCTCATTAATGTCTGTCCCTCCTCTCTCTCTAACATCATAGTCACTTTCATACTAGAGGCTTTCTCCAACTTGCGCTTTGTTTTTCTTCTTCTTTCTGTCTCCTGTATCAGAACCAGACTTATCGATCTTCCTCATCTTATGTTTTGGCTCAGTTTCAACATCATTGTCTCTGCTTTTCTTAGAACTACTGCTTCTCTTCCTGCTTTCCAATTCAATGTCACTGGTGTTACGCTGTCCTCTTTTGTTTTGTCTATGTCTAGGGGAGTGATGTCTTTCATCAACCTGTTCATCTGAAAAACTTCTCCTTTTAGGGCTGGTTTTAAATCTATTCATTGATGAGGGCTTGCTTTTCTTGACCGGCTTCTCATTCCCCTCTTTTCTGACATTTTTTTGAAGTTTTCCTCGAACAGTTTTACCAACCAGCTCAGGATTATGTTTCCAAATGTGACGTAATGCTTTCTGGCATTTGTTGTTGACAAATTGCTTAAATAACTTGTTGTTGAAATTAAATAGCTTTGAGTCATACTTGCTATTGACATTAACTGGAAGAGAAAAAAGGAAAAGTTTAAAAAAAGATTTTAAAGGTAATTGTAGTTGCTTATTTGACAACATAAAACTACTTACTTTCCAAAATTCTTGCAATGTCTTTGTCAAGTGCTGTGCATCCTTCGGTTTTGCCATCAGATGTCATACCGGCCAGCTGTTCTGTTGTGAATAAACAATCAAGGAGATAGTGCACCATTTTTTGAGGATCTCCGTCTGGCACTTCAACTGTTATGGCCGCCTTCTTACTCAGAGAAATTTTGACCTGAGGACAGTGCCGTACAAGCAAGACGAGCTTCTGTAAAATTAAATTTATATATTAGTCCAACTCTATGGCATAGATTAATTAACAAGCAGAGAGGTAGCATAAAACCAAAGAAAATAGATCAAACCTCTTCAACATCATCGGCTGCTGGTTTATTTGAAGTGAGGGACTGAGCTGAAAGGTTTGGCGTAGAAGGTGCAGACCGCAATGGTGAGGCAGGTAAATGAACATTTGTCTGTATAAACAATACAATTTCTTGGTCTTCAAGTTGTTAACAAAAATTGGTGCAAATTATAATCCATTAAACATTATAAAATACAAACATACCTCACCTCACACATCATATTGTGATGAACCAAAAGTTTGAAAATATCCTTGGTCACACCTAAAAGAAATAAAATATTACTATCCCTTTCTACAAGTATGTGTATGATGGAAATTTGATCTTACCTAAACACTTCTCACAAGAACACGGAGCAATCAGTATGGCATCTGTCTGTGTCTCTCGGTTTTCAAAGATTGATATGGTTGTATCCAATAATGAACTGTTTGCCGCAGTACTGTTAAGTGGCATTGAGTTGTCGTTTGCCTTTCCACCAATCGTTGGTTTAGGAGAAGGTAAGTCGTCTTTCCCTGAAAACATTACAACATAGATGAACAGTCATCTTAAAGTCATCTGCCAGTTAAACGGAATGTGTGCAATTTAACAATTACTAGTCTCAAAAAGAATCAATATCAATAGTTCATACCATTCGAGTTTAAACCATTGTCATTTAATGGTCCTTCGATAAGGGTGCTGTCAAGTTCCTCAGTTCCACCTGTTGTCAATAGCAAAGAGAAAACCACCCTTACTTTTCCTCTCTCACTCCTAAAATATAAAAATACAATGAAGTTTCACAACATTTTATCATACCTGATGTAGGATTAGGGCCAACAGGGTCAACAGAACTATTCTGAGCTTGTGTCTCTTCTGAATTCCCTGCAAGACACATTAAAAAAGTTAGTACTATTATAAAACAAACTTTTAAGGTCTCGTACATTGACCTACTTGACTTTCAAGCTAATAATCCTTTAAAACAAGGCAAATAATCATTTTCAGGAAACATAAATGCATCAGAAAGCAAATATATTGAACTGCTGAATCAGGTTGCCACCATTGACCACATTCCAATTTTGTTTACATGAGGGTAATAATTGTCATGAATAAATCAATTACATTTTGAAGAGCCTGCCCTTATGACATGAAAATCAGTATAATTAATGTTTTGTGAACTTGATTCAGTAGTATCTCATTTCCACTTTCCCCAAAAAATGTTTCCGTATACAACTTTGCTGTTTTTTCTGAGATTATTAGCTAGAAAGACTAAAGAGTCCCCTGAATCATTGTTCACAGAGTAAGTCATTGTGGTAGCACATTTATCAAACTAAATCTAAAACAAGAATTAACATTTAAAATTGAATTCTATGTAACTAAAAGTTAAATAAGACATTTACCTGCTGTTTCCTGATTTGAGGTGTAAATATTTTTGAGAGTACTAATTTCCTCACAGAGAGCATTTTCAGAAATTTTCTTCTGAATATTATCTTCTTTCTTCTGAATGGTTTCAGCTTTACTGTTGATGTCAACTCCATCCAAAAGATCATCATACTCAGCTGTGTTCATTTTAGTGACATCAAAGCGGTCCTGATCTCTGGTCCTGCATTGGCGTTTAAGTGGTGATCGTGTCTTAGCAGGTGACTTCGATTTACCAGGTGACGATCTATAAATGGAATTGAATGCAGAACTTCTACGATGGTTCTTTAATGGGGATGAACCTAAAAAACAACGTAAAAACACAAGAGTTATCAAAACAATGCTGATCAGTAATGAACAGTTTAGTCTCGATAAAGTCAGTGAAGCTGAAGCTACCCCGTCATTTGTTTTTGACTACTGAAGCTACCTTTCGGCTGGTTTCAGCTGATCAGATTACCCTAAACAAATGACGGGATGGCTTCAGCCTCACTGGCTTCACCAAGACTAAATCTTTCATTAAGATCTTGATTCAAACTTACCCTTAGTATTAAAGGTTTGCTGCTTTCGATTCATATTGTTGCTCTTTGATGAGGCAGGCACACCTACAAGCCAAATGAAGTACATATAGTTTAAGTTCCAGACAAAATTAATTCCCATCGTATTTTGACAGTTAAAAAAATGTGGTCTAAGTTTTGAAGCAAAACGAAGGGCCTGGTCTAAACTGATTCTTTCCCTCTACACGTGCATTGAATGTAAGGTTAACTTACTAATATACCAAGATTTTCACAGATGTTTAACACAAAACTATATGAAATTGGTATAGAACGCATTCAAAAGTAGAAAATAACGAACAATAGACTGACTGAGGATACGGCCGTTTATCAGGGCTGAAACGAAACCTTGGCCAAGTCTTGCCACAGTTTAACCGTTACAAGCTGGATAGTAACAAACTTACCGAACTCGATTTTCCTCGAAACACTGTCGCGTGTTGGTCTGCTGCGGGACATTGCGACGAAACCAATAATTCGGAAATTATGTGGGGAATCATCAATTTCAGACAAAAAAAGTCGCACGGATCAACCGCCTTCGTCCTGATCCACCGCCAACTGCAAGGCTGGTGGATGTCGTTGTCATTTCCAATGCTACCAACATAACATAAATGAATTGTACGCTGCGAAAACCGTTTCCTTGCCGTTCCCTTCGTGACACTGACTAAATGAACTACTTCTTGTTTTATCAAAGTACACTTTCGAATAATATGATGCGTGTTCTAAAGAAAATAATACTTTTGAAATACACTTTTTACTAAAGCAATCACCAGTCTGGGAAAACAATTACGAGGAATAACGCATAGCCAACCTTGCATTCAACAATAATACCATTGTAATTGCTTTTAAAAATTCCCGAAGACTTATTTGCCACATATTCATTTTTATAAACTGTCAAGAAGATAAATTGTGTCTGTAATACTCTCGTAATAATTATTATAAGGTGGCAAAAATAACACAGTCACGAAACGCATCTGTCTTGGCTGTCATCCGACGGATGAGTTGAGTTCCGCTAACTTTGTGTGTGTGAGTGTGAGAGTGTGTCCGAATTCAGCCACCGACCGAGCACCGACCGGTCGGTCGTCAAGCGGTCGGTGGCCGGGCCGTGGCAAGCCACTCGCTCCAAGCAGCTATGCCACCCTGTCCACATTGGGTTAACCGCGAACCGCGAAATCCTTTCGCGGGGGATGATCGTAGGGCGCGGGTCTTACGCGGGGGATCGTCGCGTGTCCTCCGCGGGTCCTCCGCGGGGGTAGTCGCGATCCGCAACCATCCCCAGCGAAAGGACTTCGTGGTTCGCGGTTGGCATAGCTGCTTGGAGCGGCTCGCGACCGGCCGCTCGACGACCGACCGCTCGACCACCGACCGGTCGGTGCTCGGTCGGTGGCTGAATTCGGACACACTCTGAGTATGTGTGTGATTGTTTACGTTATTGGAATGTAGGCACCTGCTGCTTCGCCGTTTTTGCACGTCTAATACTTATATTTTCTCTTAAAAGTTGATGATGTGAATGACTGCGAGCACCATGTCAAAGAGACGGCGAAATAGCAGCAGTTCGTCTATCTCTGAGAATTGCGGAGACGTTAGTTTGGACATATCTTTTGTTGATCAAACGCCTAGCAGCCCATTGGCGCTTTCTCAAACATCTCTCGTCGGTAAGTATTCAAAATTAACGAAAACATGTTCTAAACATCTCATTGTCGTGAGTTGTTATTTTATCCTCTTAATAATTGTTAAAGATATTGGTTTTGAAGATACAGTAAGTGTCTGTGACTATGATGCCTTCAGCAGTGAGCAACCCACTATAACCGAGAACAACCCCACAAACTTCAAAGGCAAGTCTGTGATCAACAAATTACTTTAATTTATAATCTTTTCCTGTATATGTTTCTGTGTGCCGAACATATTGTTTTTGTTTAGGTTTGATACAGCCTGAAAGAAGTAGTTTCAACGAATCTTCTTTAAAGTCTTTTGACATTGATGTAAGTGACGAGCAGGACCAACTTGTGGAAAACATTATTATTGAACAGCCAGGTAATTTTTTACTAGGTTTCATTTTCTAAGCCACTTTTTATGTTTGAGCTTATAACATAACCAACACTTATTCGGTCAGATTTAGGGGCTGATTGCAAAGAGCCTTTGGAAGGCACTGGCTTTGATGACAATGAAGATGACAACAATGAGAACGAAGGGGACTGTGATCTTGGTACAGTATTTGTCAACTTCTAAAAAAAAGTTTGTACTTTTATAAGCAAACAGCACAATCAAAGTATAGTAAATATACTTCTTACTTTTCAGACTTTGATGATGCTCTTTCTATTGACTCTCAGGACGATGACTTACTTTCCTGTGATCCGAAAGAAAGTTCAAAGCCAAACCAATCCGACAAACCAATTTACAAGGATGCTCCAATGACTATAAGTGAAAGTCTTCTGGCAGTTCTATCTTTTTCTGTGAGACATAATTTAGATGGAAAAGCCATTGTTGATCTACTAAAATTAATTTCCCTTCATTTGAAAGAGGAAGACAATCAATTCAAAAGTACTCTGTATTTTTTTAAGAAGCACTTTTCTCACCTGAAGGCTCCAGTGAAACTGCACTACTTTTGCTCTGTTTGTTTGTCATGTCTTCCCACTGGTGACAGTATATGTCCCAATATTAATAGTCATAAAAATAAGAAGACACAATGCAGTTACTTTTTAGAGATATCACTAGAACATCAACTTCAAATGCTTTACAAGAGAAAGGGTATCCTTGAAAATATTCTTTCAAGATTTTCAAGAGAGAAGAAACATTCCCAAAATATTGAAGACATCTATGATGGACAAATATACAAAGAGTTTGTAGAAAGTGGCTTTCTGTCCGAAAAAAATAAGTATAACATATCCCTGACATGGAATTCAGATGGTGTACCAGTTTTCAAATCTCCGAAGACTTCAATGTGGCCAATATATTTTGTAATAAACGAATTGCCTTTTAAAATGCGATTCAAGAAGTCAAATGTGCTACTTGGGGGTATTTGGTATGGGGCAAAACCGTCTGCTAACATGATGTTGAGGCCCTTTATTAGTAGTCTGACAACTTTGAGGAAAGGCATTGAAGTCAAGCCATTTGATATTTCCCCTGAGACTGCTATTCTTGTGCAAGCCATTCTTCTTGCGGGCACAGCTGATCTTCCTGCAAAAGCCGAATTCATGGGTATCAAGTACCCTTCTGGGTCCCACTCGTGTGCTGTCTGCAAAATTAGTGGGAAAAGTGTGAAAGTAAAACCTACCGCCACCCTGGAGAAAGCAACAAAATCACCACGTAAGCCCCCAATAACTTCTGTAACTTTTTTTGCAGAAAATATTTTACAGTAATCTGTTTAGTGCTTTGAGAATTAAATGTATTTTAATTTGTTCTTTTAAAGGTGGGTCAGCTGATGAGGATAGTCCAAGTGAAGGTGAAGATGATGAACCAAGAAAAACAAAGCGGGGAGTGTTGGAAAAGAAGGAAAGGGTTGCATCAGTGTGGGTCTTCCCCTATGAAGAAGAAGCAGCAGCTCTGAGGAGGCATAATGAAACAGAAGATTTTGGCAATGCAGTTCTTCCACAAAGAGAAAAAAATCACTCTGCTCACATTTGTGGTGTCAAATACCCAACCTTTTTGACCAAAATGATGCCTGATATGATTAGAGGAATGGGGATTGACGACTTACACCATGCATATCATGGGGTAGGCCACAAGTTGGTTGAATTGTGGACCCTCCCTAAGTATAAAAAAATGCCATGGTCCATCCAAGGAAAGATAGCTGTTCTTGATGAAAGACTTCAAAACATAAAGCTTCCTAATTATATTCAATGTGGTGTACGTACTCTAAGTAATCTTAGTTTATGGAAAGCGCAACACATGAAAGTATTTATTTTGTACCTTGCATTACCAGTCCTTGAAGGAGTTTTACCCACTGTGTACTACAACCACTTTTCTATCTTTGTCAATTGTATTTATATTCTAAACTCCTCATCTATTTCTCCTGATCAGTTGCTGTTCTGTACTGTTCAACTGAAGTCTTTTGTGAAGCAGTTTCAAGATTTATATGGTGAGTGACATATGACTATGAATGTTCACAATACCTTACATCTTACTTTTGTAGTCAACAACTTGGGCCCGTTGAGATGTTATTCTTGTTTCCCATTCGAGTCACTCAATGGAGAAATGTTGAAAATGATTCATGGAACAAAGTACGTACAGATTCAGTTGGCAAATTGTGCCTATATGCTAATGTCTTTACCTTATGAAATAAGTTGTGTTCATTCCAAAAAATTGTCTGAATTTACTCATAACATTCACCATTCCTATCAAAAAGTGAGAATGTTGGAACAAATTTCTTCTGATACATTTGCTGCAGGTAATTATATTGATTTGCAAAATGTTAGTGCGGAAGTTATAACATCTATGACTGATGCCGGTTTAAATGTCAAATTTTCTAAATTTTTCACTAAGCTGAAGAAAGGAGCTCTTTTATTTGTTGCAAAATCCTACACTAGGTCTACTAAGACTGCTTCATATTTAATATCATATAAGGAAGCTACTGGTATTCAATATGGAATAGTACTGCAGTTTATAAAGGTTTCTTGTTTGGCTTCATGTGTTCAAAATTGTACATGCCATCCTTCATACATAGGTGCTGTCCAAAATATAGTTACTCGTACATTTAGTGATTTTTGTAACGTTAAGTCAATAAGGCATATGTTAAGATACCGCAATCAAGACACGATTAGTTTTGTGAATGTAAGCCAACTCACACACATATGTTTTTCAGTTAATATTACTGGTAAGGATCCAATACTTTGTGAAAGAGTCAACTGGCTAGAAATGGAATGAGTAGTCTGCTTTTGCTGTTGAAATCTTTCTACTTCTTTATTATTAACCACTTTGTCCACATTTATAGTTCTCTTCACCATTATGTCAGAAGTTAAGGAAAAGATTTTAAGAAAGAAAAGTAGCTACTTTATCATAAAAATTGCTCATAATTAAAACTGAAAAAACAATTTAAGGTCTGATTATTTTCTTGGCGTCTCTGTACTTGTTGTCCCACCTTGAAGCAACGACTGTTTCTGAAACACATCATACAAAAGAATCCTTTCCAAACCAGTTGCCAATAAAACTTTTCAACACAGTATGTCAATCACATTACCTTTTCAGTTCCTAAGTCCTCAAAAGTGGTTGACCGATTAAGTTTCTCCTCCAAATGCTTGATTCTTTCTAGAAAAAAATCCCTCTCGCACTCCAAGCAAAGAGAGTGATCATCTTGCTTACACGCTTCCATTTCTTCATGAAGCTTGAGGTGTCCAAAGGGAATTTTCATCAATGTTTTACGATACATGAGGCAATGCCAAGTCAGCCGTTGGACATCCGACTTTAACATTTCAACCTCTTTCCGGAGGTACTTCATCTGTAATAGAAAGATTGGTCAGAGGTATACATATGATAATTGTAATAATACTGCATCAATTACAAGCAAATACCTCAACACACCAGCGCCCTGATGAGCCGATGGACAGTCCGTGGAATGGTCCGCATATGTCCGTGGCTGTCCTTGTGCAGTCCCCAACTGTCCGTGGCTGTCCTTGTGCAGTCCCCAACTGTCCGTGGCTGTCCTTGTGCAGTCCCCAACTGTCCGTGGCTGTCCTTGTGCAGTCCTCAACTGTCCGTGGCTGTCCTTTTGCAGTCCCCAACTGTCCACCGTGTCTATTGTGTCCATCAGTCTGTCCGAGGACCAGTCCATGACCTGTCCTCGGTTCAGTCTGCAT
>NW_026267418.1:77564-85614 GCF_000697945.3 Frankliniella occidentalis | reverse complement strand
CCCCCCCCCTATCCCACCATCCCCCACCTTTCTCGCACGTGAACTAGGGGTGCTCGGCATGCCGATCAGCAACTTCTGTTCGCGGACATGACCAACACAGTGACCATGGTCACCTGTCACCTCCCGTTGCTCGCGGTGCACTTCTTGGTCGGCGACCTGTGAGTGCATCCCGGACCTGCGGTGAGAGCCCGAGGTGAAAGGACTGCCAGCACCCACACCCACATTGCGGGTCTCGTCCATGCTGGTGCTGGCCTGGCACCCCTACAGCTCGGCGTCGTCGTCGCCCAGGTCGCCGACGGTGGCTGTGAGGGGAGGATTGCGGGGAGGGGCGGGACGGCTGCCTGGCAGCCCCGGGTCTCGTCCATGCTGGCCTGGCACCACACTACACCTCGGCGTCGTCGTCGCCCAGGTCGCCGACGGTGGCTGTGAGGGGAGGAATGCGCGAAGGGGTAGGGGGGGGGGGAGAAGGACTCCATTGGACCGACCCTCATACGCCCCTGCCCCGCCGGACACCCAGCCTGTGTGGGCCGTGTTGGGCTCTTCGAGTAACTTTTCGAGTCCCCCCCCCCTCACCATTATTTGGGCTTGGCGTCCCAATGTCTCTGACCAGAAGGTCAAGTGCCCACCGTCTAAAAATATGTAGCAAAGGGCAGGCAAGCGCGTGCGGTGTTTATTTTTTATTGTTTTTTTGTTTTTGAGAAAATTACGCTTGTTTTGAGCGACATGTGCTGATCGATTAGACGTTTCCTTCAGAAAAGGGTCATCGCCTTTAACAGTTCAATACATTGAAAATTTCGTACTCGTTTTTCTGGGTGCATTTCACTTCTTCGTACCGATTTTAGTGTATTTCAGTCATTTTAAAGGCAAACGCAGTTGCTCGATCAACTACTGTTAGCTGATTCACACCTGTAACACAACTGGCTATACATATTTACTCTCGCTACTAATGCCAGTTTAACTTCGGCTATAATCAACCGTAGCACTGCGGCTGCGTTATTCTGTTTCTCAACTGACAATACATGTATGGTTATATCACCCAACAGCAGTTGAAAATTGGGTAACATCAGTCTCATGTGGTGACCTGAGTATTGCTCACAGTAAGGTGTACCTTCACTAACCAAAAGTTTTGACAATCGGAAGGTAAAATACAGGCAAAGTTTAGTCTTCACATCCGACTGAAAGTTACTATCTGTCTACTTGATTTTGACCACTCAACCCATCAGCTAGAAAACCTGCAAAGGACAGGCAAACTTTAGTTTCGGCGTCTGGCTACTTCCCGACTGAAGTTTACTGTGTATCACAACGAGAAAAAATCAGCAACTTTATCGCAGATCTCAGTTCTTTTTTTGCCTGATGGTTAACTAATGTCTAACTGACGGTGGCAAAAATGAGTTTCAGTCGAAGCACAACTAACGTCCAGTCGTTCTTTAGCCACTACCTTAGTTAATACACAGCTACAATCAGCCAGACTCCAGTACAAAATCGACTGATCTTAGCTTCGCATTAACTGACGAGTAAGCTGCGTTACAACTGACTTCACTATGGCTAAACTCACGCTTAAACGCTGGAATTATCCAGAAAAACCATTCTTATCGCAGTCGCAGTTAGTAAATTTTGTCTAAAGTCAGTTCGGTCAGTTCAACTTTAGCTGTATGTCGGCAATCAGCAGTTAATTTTTCCTCTAGGGTGAGACCTATTGTTTAAGAGGGGATCTGGAAATTTAAAAATATAGGATAATCCACACCAAAATTTTGAAACCAGCTTACACTTCGACATTGCATTAAGTTTTATGCTTCACCCTATTAGTCATAAATAGGCTAAATGTTAGGTCTGATCTCTGAAGCAAACAGATGTTTTAATCAAACCTTATTACAGCAAAATGGACAGTGACGAGGAAAGTGTCTTCTCTTTGGGAGACATTGACGAAGGAGTGACGACTATGGATACTTTCTTCCAGACGGAAGAAGAGTATTGTGATACTCGACCAACAGATGAAGGTGAACTTTTTTTAAATTTATCCATTTCGACGCGTCCTAACAACAACGTTCTATCTGCAGCGCGTCATTTTCACAATGTCCTATCTACAGCGCGTCATTTTCACAATGTCCTATCTACAGCGCGTCATTTTCACAATGTCCTATCTACAGCGCGTCATTTTCACAATGTCCTATCTACAAAGGGTCATTTTCACAATGTTCTATCTGCAAAAAGCGCGTTCCGAGATATGCAGAGATGAATGTTTGGAGCTCTGTTTCAACTCGGCCGATGATCCTACATGGCTGGCAGTGGGCGGTATTGAATCTGTAGACCTTCTAGATTCCGCCGGTGTATTTATATTTGCGCTGAGGCCGTCCGGTCCTTCGCAAAATGTAAAGTTGCGACGCCGCTTAACCGTATGCTCAGTTGAATAATGTACTTTCCCCGGTCAGCTGCGACAGCTAAACCTGATAATGGAAGGGAGCTCTGATGGAAAGGCCCATCAACCTCATAACTGAAGATGATGGTTCCTTAGTGACAAAATGAAAGTCTGTCATTTCATAATAAAACTCGGGTTAGACTTTGCCTCCTTGTATGGAAACAATTTGGTTATTACATTAACATCAGGAGCCCAGAAGTTGGCATCGAAAATTTCTCACAACTAATCATAATACAATTTTGTTTTTAATCTATCTTCCAAGTTACACCTCGGCACTGAATTTAATGTTGTTTAATGTTGTGCCATTACTCGTAAAAACGAAAAGTGCTGCTCACTTCAGCGCAGTTCCATTAAAAGGGAATGTTGTTTTTAGGCTGTGGTTTCCTGCAAGATGACCAAAGGAAGCATTGAGACTTCTGACAAGGACAATGATTTCATTGCTATCATTTCTTACGAATCAGAAGGAGAAATGAATGTGGACTGGGCAAAGTGATCTAAAATCGAAGAAAGAGTGGGAAAACCTGGATATTTTTGACAGTCTTTCTGGTAAATATTCTGACTAGTTGTGTACCTTTTTGAAAATAGAGATGTCCATAGCTACGAAATGAGTTATATTAATAGAGGGGATGTAATGTTGTGACTCCTTTTGCTTTCCACAGAGAGTTCACAGACAACATCTCCAAAAATTCAGAAACTTGCAGTAACTTGATACAGCTCTCCAACCCCACAACGCCAGCTCCAAATGGAGAAATGAATTCAGATGTCATGGTGAAAGATGCAGGCCTGAAAGGTATGCCATCATGCACAGTTTATTAGTCAACTTATGTGAGCCAGATACTTAGAAATATGTTGCAATTTTTTCTTAATGCAGCAGGGGCCAGGCAGTCATCTTCTTCATCAATAACAGTCACTGAAGGTGTGAGCAGTAAATCAGAGGAAGAAGAGCAAGTTCAGTTCGCTTCAGGCCAGGGTTCTTTGACAGAAGCACTGGGACAGCATTGCCATAATAACAAGGGCTCTGTGGACACACCACCATTTCAGGATAAACTTCAACAGGTAAGATGTATGGCTTGAAGTACGATTTGGGAAACTGAGTAAAGTTCATTGTGAGATGTACTCTCAAAGGACTGTGAAAATAGGTTGACTTTCAACTAACACTAGAGGTTTTTATTAAACAAATAAAATAATAACAATGCATTGATCTTTGCACAGGAACCATCTTCTGCGGCAATGCTATAAGCCAATGACGTGGATTTCTTTGGTTTGGGAAAGAATGTTAAGGGGGGTTGAAAGTTTTTAAACTGATTTTTTGCATAAAAATGGATAAATGTAGTTTTTGGCCCCCGATAGATGGCTACGGTCAAACTGGGTGGAACTTTCATTTCCTATTAGACACTGAAGTAAGAAACAACAATAGATTGTAGGTATGGACGTACCTTTTTGGTCCCAGACTATGAATTTCAGAGAAAAGTTGATATATAGTTGATATATATAAATATGCATGGAAGGTTGCCCAAAAATGCACATACAGGGATCTTGAGACACATTCCTTATTTCTTAGACGGCTCCCCATAAAGACGGACTTATTGAAACAGACCCCTCCCCCTATCTGTCACGTGCAAGGAGCAGAATCGGTTGCCTACCTACTAGGCGGACCTTCATTCATTATGTTTGTATAGTTTTGTATGTATAGTTTTGATCTAAATTTGTTACGTCTTCTGTTATTTTAATGCACTTCGCTCAGCTACCCCGTTCATAATGTTAACGCACGGGGCCCTACGTTTTAATAGCAACATATGTTGTTTTGGAACCAGCATATGTAATAGTCACGGAGCGACATGAGAGCAAAACGTGGGGAAAATCGTTTACTTATACTAGGTAGATGTACGCCAGACCACGTCTCGCGTAACAGGCTTCGCGATATCTCACGAAACACTGTTACGCTGCGACGCGCCTGGCATACATCTACCTAGGCCTGCGGCGCTGACACCGGAGTTGGGCAAAAGGCACGATCGTAAATAGGCCTTCGGCCCCAAAAGTCACAAATTTGGTGCCTCGGGGTTTCACGTTGACGAGTTACCCCACCGGAGACCATAAAATATCTGAGAAAAACCATTAATATGTTTTGGGGTGATTTCCGTGTGAAGAACGCCCTCTGGAGCCCAAACGGTTAGAGATAGAGCAAAACGGACAAAATTTTGGCCCAAAGGGTTCTACTTTGACGAGTTCCTTCTAGGAACGATGTTTAAAAAGAAGTTTTTTAATAAAAATGGTTTGGGCTCTTTGTTTTTGATTTTTTTGACACGTCAATTTTTGAGCCAGAGTGCTCAAAATCAATAAAGTTCTTCCTTTTTATGATACAAAGTTACAATAAAAATTTAAGCCTTCTACCTCAAACCGTTCTCGAGTTATCGTGCGAACAGACAGACAGACAGACAGACAAACAAACAGACAGACGCGAAACTTTTTGATCATCACTGGAGGAATAGGCTTCGCTATCGCTCAGCCAACTAGTGATATTGACATGCTCTCAAACAAAAATGTTGTGATGGTACACTTGGTTTATTTTCAAACAAAGTGTATTGCTATCAAAATTAACAACACTTTTCTTGTACGAGTGAAACAGAAATTTTTGTGAGGTTGTCACTTGTAACACTACATATATTTGAAAACTAGCTTCTTATCACTTAGAAAGTCATCAAATAACAACTTATTTTAACAATGTATACTTACTGCTGTGTCTAGGTCTCGAGACCCTTGATGATCGCTCCAGTGGTTGAGGGAGACTGCAGCTTTCCGAGGCTTCGACTGATTGGGATGGTGCTGGGTGCGGATCCTAAGACATTAAAAACTTATTGGCTGAGCGATTAGCGAATCCCATTACTCCACTGACCGGAAAAGTTTCATTCTGTTTGTTTGTTTGTCTGTCTGTCTGTTTGTTTGTCTGTCTGTCCGCACGATAACTCGAGAAAGAATTGAGATATCGATCTGGGAATTTCAGGGTCGTTTTGTTTCACAAAAAGACAGATCGAGTTCGAAGATGAGCACTCTAACTCAAAAATTGACTTTTTAAAAAATCAAAAACTACAGGTCGCAAAATGTATTTTTATCAAACATTTTTTTATGGGTTCCTAAGGGGTAAGCCGTCAAAGTAGAGCCCTTTGGGCGAAAATTTCGTCCGTTTGGCTCTATCTTGTATCGTTTAGGTGCTAGGGGGCATTTCTTGACAAAAATGAGGTGAAAATGATCAAATGGTCGATTAAATCGTTAAAAAGACTTCATTTCGAAAAATTGTATGTACACTCCGATTACCCCGTCTCGGGTGTCAGCGCCGCAGGCCTAGCTATATGTGCGCCAGGCGCGTCGCAGCGTAGCAGTGTTTCGTGAGATATCGCGAAGCCTGTTACGCGAGACGTGGTCTGGCGTACATATAGCTAGTTAAAGCTCAAACCTTCACTCGAAAGGTATGTATGGAATGCAATCCTTTAAAAAAACATTCACTAACATGAATTGAGGCAGATTAAGTATGGGCCGTCACACATGCATAACTTACCTCAGATATGGAGACCTGCTCTGGCAGTGTCTGTGTCCCCATATCGCAGGTGGATGAGGTGGAAACACCTCTAGGTTGGATAGACGTATCAGGCCGCCAAGCAAGTACACTCTCATAATGGGTTAATCTTCTTCCTCCTGACCACGGATATCTGAGCAGAAGTCTTACAGGAGAAAGACTATCACCCCCCCTCGGGAACACGATTGTTGTCCCATTTTCTTCATAAACCCTTATTTCACGATGTAGGGCAAGCCCTAATGCAGCAATACATTCAGCCCCACCCCAAACCTAGGGGTTGGCAAGCACTTGCAAGACCGCGTCGACTAAAAGATCTCCTTCCAAGACACATAAAATTTCTGCCTAGAGCTCGTGATGACATAACCTCATCCAACAGTTGGCTTATGGCCACGAATACCGTGCCTCCCCGATATAAGCTGACTCGATACAGGCTGACATTAGGTACGGTCCTATCGTATCTTGGGGTGAGTCCGTCCAAGGGGAGAATGGAGGTCCAAGTTAACGTCAAGGCTGTTGTAACTTAACTCATTTATTCACAGAACTGTTGTACAGACACCACATCCACACACTACTTATTTTTGTTTAAATTAAAACACACACAGTAAAATGTTGAAATACATGAACACATTCATGTGATACACATAACACAAGGAACTCACAAGGTCTAAGAACACTTACTTAACATTAACAATATTAGACAGAAACAATTTTAGAGAATTGCAAACTTAAACTAGCGAACGTTTCGCCAAGTGCCAAGAATTAGGACTTGTATTGGAATACCAAGAATTACTACTTGACACAGAGCTCGAACATACATTTAACTTAATACACGAGCAATTGATGGAGAAACCTAACACTTAATATCACAGACATTGTAATAAGACAATGACAATACATTGTAACAATTGACTGAATAATGCTGGAGGCTTACTAAACCACGAGTGAACGAACTGTAATTGCATTGATGGAAAGCCAAACATAAACCTGTACACTTCTGGCATAGTCTATTTTTCACTTCTCATTGCTTCCCACACGGGGGCAAAAGAAAAAAAAACTCTGGAGAGCATAGGGGGTTAACAAAATCTCTGGCGCAAGATGTTAAACTTAATTATTTACATCGTACTCATTGGTATGGGTCAACAGTATTGGCATACAAAATTACGGCAAAGGAACAATGGCATTTTCTAACACATGATATGAGGAGAGGGTTATTGATGCCTGGGTGCGCATTTAACTTAAACACAAACTTTGTTAGACAAAATTTTCCTAAGATAATCCTTAAGGAATCCAAGTTATTGTTGGTTTGACAGCTGACAGGATTTTATCACAAGCAAAACGAAATAGTTTTGGTTACGCGCATAACGATTACTAAGCTGATTGGGTGGGGAACAGGATTAGGTCAGAACATGGTGAAGACTTGAGGATGTCTGGCAAGAACAGTACAATTCATTACAAGGAGTGTATAGGACAAGACGCACACTGTGCTAAGGCTAATAAGGTTTAGTAGCAATTACCTGGATGAATGCTACAACTGAAATGACAATGAAATTGAGTTTAATGAACAAGCTTAAAACTAACATTGACATTCAAGAACAAGGTACGAACAACCCTGTAAAGAGACTAATGATTCAACACAAGAAGCAAGGTACAAGTAACCCTGTAAAACAATGAAGTAAAAACAACGAAGAAAACACACAATTCACAACATACAACACACAACAGAGAACGACTCTGACCTAGGCTTCGATACTAGGGTCAGTTAGGTCAGTCACTATCGGCTTTATTTTGATTTATTTTATTTTTTTTGTTAAACACTGACCGGTAACATTTGACTATTTAACTTTGTACGCGTACACTGTGGGAAAGGCGTCCCCTGCTCCACTTTTTTTTAACACCATGGTAACTTTTTTTTTTGAATCTCAACAACTACACGTGCTACACTCATTCATTTTTGTTGGCATATACACTACATATGATGTTGCTTACTACGAGTAAGTTTAAATTGCTGATTGCACACTGCACCTGCTCAGCTCAGTTACATAGTTATTTCAATTTAATTTTTT
>NW_026267418.1:76785-77514 GCF_000697945.3 Frankliniella occidentalis | reverse complement strand
CAATCATCGTGGACAGGTTTGCGGACTATGGCGGACAGAGCCACGGATAGGATCTCGGAATGCGGACAGCTGCGGACAAGTCCACGGACGTTTCAATCCACGGACTGGGGTCACGGACAACTCATGGACATACCAGTAGACATGTCCTCAAATTGGGCTGTGAAGCGGAAGAAGGGGATAAGTACAAAATCTGCACTTTTCAGGAAATCAAAAAAACTATTTGCACATAACTTTCTAGAAATGTTATGATGCAGATGGAATGCACTTCCAAAAAGAATATTATTGGCACTTTGAAACTTTTCACTATCACGCTCCTTCATAGAGTTATGGACTTAACTCATTTCTCCAACGCAACAGAAGGAGACAAGTCGACTTAACTCTTTTCACATGTCCAGAATTTGGAGTTATGTCATTGGAAAATTTGCAAAAGGGGTTAAGTCGACTTAACTCTTTTATGCATATGATGCAAAAGGAGGTAAGTCGAATTATTTTTTTCCGTAACTAATAGTAAAAGGAGACAAGTCCTCCTTGAAACAAAAAAAAAAACGAGATAATGCATCAGGTGATACGAACTCACATTACTATTTCAAAGTTGCTCATCGAATGTAACATTTATTACACAAGTTAATATTCACTCATATGCATCTTCTTGTAAAGCTACATAATAGTAACTAGAGGTTAGGTCACAGCACCTTGAGCTCTAAGTTGCTCTTTGATGTTAGAATCACG
>NW_026267418.1:52557-65564 GCF_000697945.3 Frankliniella occidentalis | reverse complement strand
ATTTTGATTTTATATTGAACCGTCTTAAAATGCTTTAGAGGCATGTAACTGGTCGTGACTGACCATTAGTTGGAGTTACGGTATACTTCCGATCTTGACACTCGGACTGACTAAGCCGTGCTTCGGTGAACCATTTAACCCGAAGGCAGACGCTAGACCAGCTAGACAACTGTGGTCGCTCATTTTGGAACTGGCAGGCTAATGTCCAGTCATGTGTGACAGGAGACCTTCTCTTCTACGTAGTGGTCGTATACTTCTGGTTCAGCACTTGAGGTACTTGAATCTGATGGTTCATCTTTGGTCTCTCTTCTTCATGCTTGGATTTTAGACTCTTGGATCGTCATCTTGGCTCCAACTTCTTACAATTTCCACGGAAATTCGATCTGATTCCTCGTCGCCAATATCGTATCTTGGGGTGAGTCCGTCCAAGGGGAGAATGGAGGTCCAAGTTAACGTGAAGGCTGTTGTAACTTAACTCATTTATTCACATAACTGTTGTACAGAGGAAGCCTCGGAAGGCGGCGCTACATGGCGCTATCTAGCGGCGGAGCCGGACACCACAGGTCCCTGCTTACAGGCAGGGGTCGAAGCCTTTGTTTGCCGAGGAGTGACGGCTCGTGGACATGGTCTGCCGAGAAGACCCGCTCCGTCGCTTAAGGGTACGCGGGAGACAAATCGGGGTTGCACTAGGATTCCGACTACAGGAGTATCGCCTAAACTCTCAAGCGCTGTCCAGCGCGTCACCATTGTGTCACAGACCGTCCAGCGTGCTCGTCCTCCTCTCCCCGCCACCTCGGCTAGCCACCCGCCCGCCCGAGTGCGAGAGAGAAGGAAGCTCGCGGCGGGAGGAGACAATGTCACTCATACACCCAGAAAAGTGGATTCTTGATTTGAGTTCCGGTGCTTGACAAGTTGAGGACAGGTACTTGTTTTGAGAATATTTTACTCAATTTGATCTAAAAGAATTCTTAAACCAAGTCCTGGGCCTCAACTTGTCAAGTACCGTACTCAAATCAAGTATCCAATTTTTTGGGTGTACAATGCACCTCCGCTCGCTCGCTCACCTGTCATAAATCAGTTACCGGCCGGCCAGCTCGCCTGGCTCGCCCTCCCGGCCAAAATGTGGGGTATAGCGGTTTGGTATACCGGTTTAATGCCATTTTCGTTCCAATATTCAGCTTAAACTTCCACTCCGATGAGCATGCGTCTGGCAGAAGTACAATCTATAAACTTTCCTCTACTTCCCAGTTTTTTAGTTTTTTGAATTGTCGCGAGGCTACCTCTTAGAATGGCAACGGCGATATGAGAAATTAACCGGCCGTGCTCATTGGGGTAGGACTCTAGGTAGGACAAGTCGGTAGGCGAGTAAGGGTAGGTCAGACGGGCGTAAAGATATGGGAGTCAGTAGGCCAGACCCTGGGGGAAGACTTCCTCCATCTCTGCGGTGGATCATGTTTTGTCCCAATGCCTTCTCTCTGACTTTGGGAGAGACGACCGCAGTTTGACCAAGCTTGCCCTACAGTGGGAATGTTTCGGGCGTGACCTTGTCCTACGTCGAGAAAATGCCTGTAGGTCAAAATTGAGTAGGACCCGTGATATACACCCCTGTCGAAGGGAGAAGAGCTGGACACCCACCGAAAGTTTTCGTCTCTGTCACGTAAGCATTTACTCCGATACGCCTTTTACACATTAAACTTTTTTTTTACCACTGCCAATTTCCCCAGAAAACAGTGGATAGTTTTTAAAGTGCGCCTCAAAGAGAGGCAAGCTCCTATGTATTATTGTGTGTGTAGTTTAAAACGAGAGATTGAAACAGCGCAAGGTGATCATGACTACTGCAAAAAGGTCGAGCATGATGCGGATTTCTTCGAGCTACATGTAAACAGTGACTGTGATACACATTTGGAAGTAAGTGATGAAGTGGCTGTAGAGTTATGTCAAATGAAGCGAGTTTTGGCGGATGTGACATCTAAAGTGGTGCTCTGTGAGAACACTATTGCAGCGTTTTTCTTGATGAAGAAGGCAGAGGAGTACAGCAGAGACGTTGATTTCAGCCCCCAGCACATCAAAGACAGTCTGAAGCAGTATAATTCATGCCTGGTGTGCAGCTCGAAATACTAAAGGCTTTAAAAGTTAAGTTAAACCATGTTAGTGATCCAAGACACAAGGACTGTAGTTTGTTTTTTGATGCTATGGCTATCAAACAAGCACTTGACTTTGATATAGGAAACGGATCATTTCTGGGTCACATCACTTTGCCTGGTGTTGTGGAGCCAGAGGTACTGGCATCAAAATGTGAAGTGTGGATGTTTGGAGGCATCCGGACCAAGTGGAAGCAACTTGTGGCCTGGCATCTCACTTCTGATAAGGAGCATCTTAAATAAAGGTCACTTATAGTAAGAGACCTTCTCAAACGGAGCTATGACTGCGGACTGAATGTTATAGCGATAGTCTGTGATGTGATATGGGGAATAGGGGGCTACTGAGAGAAATGGGTCTTACTTTTAAGAAAAAGAACATGACATATCGCATTGCTAATCCTACTGTACAAGGTGCAGACTTGTGGGTCGTCCCAGATGAAATTCATGTTTTTAAAAGCACGAAAGAAATGCTCAGTAGTAATAAAGTTTTGTTACTCAATAGAGAGTTATGTAAAGAATTTCATTTGCCCTTCAGCGAGGTAAAACTTGATCATATTTTATGGTTGGAAGAATTTCAGAGAGGACAGGACTTAAAGTTTGTACCAAAACTTTAATTGTCTGATTTGAATACTATTCACTACAGTAGAATGAAAGTGAGGTCTGCATACCTAGTTTTTTGTTCCAAGACTGCTGCGGCCCTCTCTTGGCTAGGCCAAAGAGATCTAGTCCCCGTAGCATTTGAAACGACTGCGTGGTTCATAAAACTTATGGATAGATGGCGTGAGATAATGACAGCCAGAACTTGGGTAAATGCTAAGGGTACAAGAAGTATAACCGACCAGGTGATACCCCACTCTAAAATGGAAAAAAAGTCGTGACTTTTCGAACAGAGGCGCCGAAAACGCCGTAAAGGGTACTCTCACGAATTTCTGTAAGCATCCGATATTGCGTATTATTTCAAACGCAATTATGAACAAATTTGGAGAAATACTTTTTAGCTATGAACAATTTTGTCTATGAGTTCGTATAAAATGATACACAAAAGCGTTTAGTGTGTATGGGAAAGTACTTGTTCGTACATGTCCTGATGTGATTACTGCGTTAAGTTCGTGTGTACTTTGTGTGGTAGAGTCGTCCATTTTTAACCTCTTGAGAGCATTGCCGAGGATTAGACTTCGGCGCGTCTACCTGCCATGCGGTGCGGACGACGACATCGTGGTGCCGGTCGATGCCCTGGCATCGTCCGGGCGGTCACAGCTCGAGCGACTATCCTTGGGCCGGCTGTTCCGCGCGCTTCACGCGCTGCCCGCCCTGCGCCACCTGGACTTTTCTGAAGTTACGCCCGACGCCGACAAGCTGCTTCTAAGCATCACCCCCGCCACGGCGCCGGCCTTGAGGAGGCTGGAGTTTAAGACCTGGACGCGATGCCCTCACCTCTGGATACACAAGGCCGAGATCAAGGCGACCCTCGCCGCGAACACCTCGCTCCACATTCTGCTCGGGTATTATCCACAGCACGTTCCCCAATGCGTACGCCGAAACTGCGAGGCATGTCTGGCGGTCTGTCACCAACAGGTCAATTTGCGTGAGAGGGGACGGTTTAGGAAGATAGGCCTCTTCGCGCATGAGCACGATAAGTGTCCCTCACCGGACGTGCACTCTGCTTATTCTCACAATGACAACGAGTGGGACAGGGAAGGGTCCCTCAAGTTCGAGTGGACAATGGCGTTGATTGCATAAGCATGAACTTCGTTCGCTCCAAGGTGGAGGAGTTTGAACTAACCAGGAAGAATGCAGCACGTCGCAATCCCAGGTCTGGGACAGCTTCGTCTGCTTCTCCATCTGCTTTCTCATCTACAGCAACCTCATCAGCTGCATCTTTCTCCGGCAGCATGAACCTAGGGGACGTCCCCGCTTCAGGCCCTACCCTGAGAGATCTGCTAAGAAAGGTTGTCATATCTGTGGGAGGCTTAATCACCTGCGCGCAGATTGCTTCCTAGAGGGTGGAGGAGCCTATCGCGGCGGCCGAGGCCGTGGTGGTCGTAGTCGAGGCACCGGACGTGGTGGTCATCGTGGAGGCCCCGGTAGCTATCAACATCAACAAGGATCGTCTGCTGGTGGCGTGGAGAATGGAGCGGCTGAGCAGGTAGAATATGCTCATCTTGGCATTCAGTATGCCTCTCAGACAGCGCACCTCCCGGAGCAGGTACAGTGCTAGGCATGTGACTTTTAATAAAGGAAAATTCAGATTTGACAACATAACTAACTGGATCTTTGCAGCCCAACCTACTAAGAGTAGAGATGGGGAGCAAGATCCATTGGATTTTGAAAGTTATGTTGAAAATACTAATAAAATAGAATATCCCCCAGCAGAAATTGATGAGGAATCTGTCACTGTGGAGGCAGACTCGGGAAGGGACGAGGATCAAGTCCCAGAAACAGAGAAATTCAACGAGGAACAACACCACAGCACAGCGCGCCAAGGTGAAGCATCAGGATACCAATCCGACATAAACACTTACAGGACGACGTACAGTTAGCTGCGTTAGCCAGAATTGTTGATGCTTATCCCAATGTTTCTAATGTTTCAGAGAGCGATGCAAGCGACGAGAGAGCCCTAAATGTACAAGTGGACCAAATGGAATCAATGTTTAATGCCATGGAGTACTGCAGTGAAGTACCAACTTGTTATGCAGAATTCAGTAGGAAAGCGGACAGTCAGGTTTGGCAAGCGGCAGTAGAGGAGGAATTGAATTCTTTAATTGGAAACAATACGTGGCAAATAGTCCCTTTACCTCTTTTTTAAAAATCCTATTCGTTGTAAGTGGGTGTTCACTGTCAAACATGATGGTGATGGTCTTGTTATTAGGCATAAAGCTAGATTGGTTGTTAAGGGTTGCTCATACAGAGAAGGCAAAGATTATTCAGAGACTTATGCCCCAGTTGCACGTTTTGCTTCAGTAAGGGTACTTTTGTGTTAAATTAACAAGAAGAATTTATATACGTGTCAACTTGATGTCAAAAATGCATTCTTAAATAGTGTCTTGAAAGAAGAAATTTATATGTGGCCCCCAGAGGGACTTTCTGTAAATAAGGACTCTGTTTGTAAGTTAAACAAAACCCTGTTTGGTCTCAAACAGGCTCCAATGGAGTGGAATAGGATATTCAGTGACTTTGTGATAAATTTAGGCTTTGTACAGTGCCAAGCTGATCGATGCAATTATTTCGAGACAATTAACGAGAAGTGTGTAGTTTACCTGTTGCTCTATGTTGATAATTTTCTAATAGCTTGCAGTAGCATTAAACTCTTTAATGACTTGAACGGTTAATTCATGAGCGAATTCAAAATGAGAGATTTGGGAGAAGTAAATTATTTTTTGGGAACTAAAATCACTCGTAACAATCATGGGCTGTTCTTGAGTCAAGAACAATATATTCAAAAGGTGCTACATAAATTTAAAATGGATCAAAATGTAAACTCATGTTTAACGCCATTGGAAACGCGTCCAAATCAGCTTGTCAGTGGTAAATCTGCACTTGGTCGTGAGCCTTATAGAGGGGCAATAGGGTGTTCCAGGCTATCTAAAACGGACGTGAAAAAGAACAAACTCACCGATTAGACTGTTTCCGTCTGCTCAGTATGAGAAATTGCCAAGGTAGTTTGGTCCGATTCAAACCTCTCAAATACGGAGGCGACCTCGAAACTGACCTGACAGTTTTTCATACCTGAAACGGCGTCGTGACACGTGATCAGCTCAACCAATCAGAGCCATCACGGAAGCAGAAAAGTCAGTAAGTTTGTTCTTTTCCTACTTCCGTTTCGGATAGCCTGGAATACCCTATTGAAAGTTTCATGTATGCATGCATGTCAACAAGACCTGACATGTGTACAGCTGTTAATTTCTTTAGTCAGTATCAAACAAATGCTACTGAGGAACAATGGAAAGGTCTCAAAAGAGTTTTTAGATATCTGTATGGAACCCAAAAGCTGGGTCTTTGGTTTAAGGGAGACTCTTCTGTGCCTTTAAAATTATATGTTGATGCTGATTATACCAATGCTCAGGATAGAAAGTCAATCACTGGCTTTGTAATTGATATGTTTGGTTATCCAGTCTTGCGGGGAACTAGAAAACAATCTTGTGTTGCTAAATCAACCTCAGAAGCAGAGTTCATTGCCTCGTCAACAGCTGTTGCGGAACTGTTATTGTTAAAGCAGTTACTTTCAGAATTTGGTATTCAATTTACAAAACCTCTACCAGTGTTCGAAGACAATACAGCTTGTATTTCAAATCTTAAAAGTTAGGATTGCAAACGTTTAAAACACATCGATGTAAAATATAATTTTGTCAAAGATTTGTATGCTAAAGATGTTATTTCGGAAGAATATCTCCCGACTCAGGATCAGAAAGCTGATATAATGACGAAGGGTCTCACTTTCGAAACCTTCGGCAGACATAGGGACAATTTAGGTATGACTGATTGCTGACCATTGTAAAAATAAGTTGTATTTCTTTCAGGTTAAAATCGCGATAAATTATCTGTAAATAGTGTGTACTATGAAATTGAGGAAGGGTGTTGGAATATACAATTTAAATGTGCATAGTTCCCCCTTTGCCTATGCATTACAAGTGCTGCCATCTATCTGCCTTGCCTAGAACCTTGTCGCCGTTTGTAATTACCTTAGTCGCCACCTTAGCGCTGCTCTCGCTCCAGCTCCATGGCTTGCATATCCGGTACCGGCTCTCTCTCTTGCAACAGCTCTCAAGCTGTGTGGTTGTGTATATCGTATGTTCACGTTCTGATATATTCAAAGTGAATTGTTGTCTTATTCCAGACAAACTGCCTTATCGGGACTGTAAATTACAACTAACACCAATTGCACATAAAGCTTGCACCCCGTACAAACTACAATTATTGCGAAGTAAGTGTGCAGTGTTTTGTATTAATTGTTTTTCAGGTTGCTTGAAATCAGATATTAGTTTGTTCGTTTGTTCCGAATTTAATAGAAAAGCGGATCAGCAATAAGGGAGTAGGTAGCAGTTGAAGATAAAGATGATAGGATGAAGAAATTTAACAAACTTTTGTCAGCCAAGATTAAACAAACCAGGCCAAAACTTGCCAACAGCTGTGCCAAAAGTTTCGTTAAGGGAGGATGAGATTTCTCCCGAGAAAGGTGGAGAATTCAAAATAGAGGAACAGCATCGCGAAGAGAGCAAGGAGAAAGAAAATAGTGGGGAAGATGAAGGAAGCGTGCTGGCAGAAGAGTGCAAGGAGGAAGAAGAGACTGAAAAACGAGGGGGTGGAGAGAGTGAGAGTGGAGATAGTGAGAGTGGAGACAGCACAGGTCGGCTCTACGACTCCGTCCGAGTTCCTGTTCCATCCATCGTACTCTCGTGTCGTGTTGATGTTCACGTGCATTCAAGCCACTCGCTTCTCGCACGCAGCTTTTCTGTAATCGCTTACTACTTTACTTGTCATTGCCATGGCTGGTGGCTGGTAAAAATGCTTCCGCTAAGGTTAACCAAACCCAGTTAGAATTGAACGCCTAGAGGCTGAAAAAGTGCAAATTCTTCCTTGTTTTGGATGCCATTTCCTGACGAAGCCTGTAGTACAAGCCAGGTGCTTTCACATAGACTAAGAGGCGTGAAGCATCGAAATTCGGGGCTTATCGTGTCCTTGATTTACCAGGATGAGGAAAATATAAAAGTTACCCGCAACGCAAAGGTCATCGAGGGAGCAGGTAAGTCGATTTTTCCTTACACTCTCGCCTTATGCGTAGTGTACTTAACTTCAAGCGGCATGCTGACTTTAAAATATTTACACAAATTCAATGTTCTGCAGAGGACGCGGCTTCTCTTGAAGAAATCTATTTAAACGCTTCTGATGGGAAAACACTAACAGAAGTGGAAAGGACCACAAATCCAAATCTCGTTGCAGCTAAGAGGGAAAATGTATGGAAAAACAGTCAACATAACCAGATCTTTACTTCCAGAAGAGTGATACCATCAAATGTCTACTGTGTTTTTTAATGTTTTTCTTTTTTTTTTTGAGTGTCAACAGGCCAGGAAAAAAAGAAACGTCATCGTCACCACGCAGATGAAGGAATCCGTCAGGACTGACAGTTTACTTGTCCTCAATGCTTCGAATGTTTGCCATATACCAGTTAACCCTTTGGCTATGGTTCCTCAGCCCATACTTCCCTCTGAGCCACTTCTTGGCCTCGTTTCTCACAAAGACATAATTTCCTTGTATGTCAATGGTGTGGGTCACCATGGTACGTATTTTACTGATAAGAACATGCTGTGTTTAACACCTTTCAGGGACCACTGTTGAACCGTATAAATTTCCTTCCTTTCAGGAAACCACGAGGGCTTGAGATTCCTTGAAGATTTGGTTAGAACTGTTGAGGAAAGTGTGCCAAAGATTCCAGAGTCAGAATGGATGTGTCAGGTGTTGAAAGGGATGTTCAACAGTTTGTCTAATGATGTTTCACAGAGAAGACTAAAATTAATCCAAGTAAGCTATCATTATGCTACTTTCAGTTAATGGAGCTGATGTGGCACTTTCATTAAGATGGGATTTCTGTAGGTAATACCGCGTAGTCTAAAAGATGTTTAACATTTCAGTTGCCTGATTCCTGGTTTGAAAAGCACAATAATTCTATGGTGAGAACAAAATCTTTTAAGAAGTGTCCCATGCACAGCCCATGTAGTAATTAATTAATAATTCCCAACTCTCTTTTCCAGCATGTGTTTGGTAATGGGACCTTTTACATACCACATACCATGGCAGTACTCCTCGACTGCCAGCTGGTAGAAGAAAAAAATTGGGGAACTTATATCTCACGGCTCCTCAATATCACCTATGGAGTAGACCTAGAGCACCTCACAGCTCTTGGCACGGGGGGAAGTATAGGAATCGATAAAAGACTTAACAATTCTCTGTACTGTACGTATTCCTCCCGGTAAATCATCAACTTTAGTCTATTTCTGCATAATTTATGTAATTAATGATCTGTTTATTTGCAGCTTACTGTCTAAAGACATTCAAAGAGCCCAAATCGCAAAAGGCCTACAACGAGCATATCAACACTCTTATCAATAATAGGAGCAAAATTAACAAGAGGAAGTTGGAGCAGGAGCTTCAGGACAAGACTGGACATGAGACAAATAGGAGAAGTATGCAGAGTGGTGAGTTGCAGCGGATTCAATTTAGATAGTTAACCTTACACTTTGGGCCATTTATCCTGTTAAATCGCCACATTTGCGATTGGTTGGCTCTTTAATGAAATTTACCTCACACAACTTGCTTCCCCTTTAGAAAAAAAAAAAAAAAGAAATTGGGAAGCCATGCAGTATTTCTTAACTCTGTGGTATAGTTTACTGAGATTCATGTCACTTCAGTGCGTAATCTGAAATGTTTTTTTTCCAGGACATGAGCCAGCCCGTACTGCTGTTGGGGAGCTGCGAGCAACTTCTCTTGATGCTGCCCTTCAGCTTGTTCAGCAACCTGATGCAGGTGAAGAGGATGACTATAGCATTGTGGAGAGAAGCAAGTCCCTGGAAAGTATGTAAAATTTTTGTAACGGTATTTAACAGTGGCAAATGAAAACCCAGGTACTAACTTTTACTCCTTTTCAGATGGTGACTTTAATTTTAGAATTGCCGCTTTTCCTCAACCGGCTAGGACCAAAGGTATGACTGTCTACCATGGAACTGTGTCCTAGTTAAAACTCATGTCTTTGTCATTGTACTATTTTATATTCTGGAATGTTGTATTCAGAACCCACCATACCAGACCACTTCTCGGATGGGACACTCAAAACCTCTGCCGGTTAGTTGATGACATCAAACTGTCTTTCTAAATAATATCAAAATGACCAAGTTAATGTGTGGTTACTCAAGTTTGTCAGGAAATCGACCAAAGTGCACCACACTGACTGTTGATGGCAGTGAGTGAAAGTGATCCCAAAACATACCATGAGATGCAGTCACCATCACCAACAGTGTGCTCAGCAGGACAATCAGTACCATTGTCACAAAGTAAGTGTCTCGGCATCCTTTCCATTTTATTACAATTGTGCTTCATGATTTGTGTCGTGCTACATCATACCTATCATGATGTCTCTACCGTAAACAGTCCATATAATAAACAGTATAATAAACCGCATTGTAGGGGTGCCACAGTCGGTGTATTTACAAATGAGGGAATGTCCCGAGGTGAAATGATTTTGCTGAATTTTGGCTGAGACATGACTGATTGTTCTCTGAACCACTATTTTTGCCCCTGATCATGCCCTGCGCCGCCCTGAGGCTCCCTGAACTGGGAAGATTCAGGGTCGGGCAGGCATGTCCATGGGGCAGGCCTCTGATGCGTTCTACCTGCTCGGACGACCCGGCGGCTCAGGGTTGACTCAGGGCTGCTGAGGCGGGATTCATGAGTCTCTGTCATGGCTGCCGCCTTCCCGCACTGCTCGTCCTCGCGGCTCAGCAGCGTCTCAGGGAGCCATCAGGTCGCTCTACCCGGCATAGCTCGGTGATAGGAAACATTCAGGATGGTCCAAGTTATGTTCATGCGTAGAGACGAGTTTCTCGCAAATTTTCTAAGTTTCGATCAAAATTTCGAACTTTGTATGTTGATTTGTCTGGACGTTTCAGAAAATTCTGAATAGAATGGCACAAGATGGTAAAACACTGTATTTTTTGAATGCATACCCAAGCTCAGGACTTAGCCGTTTTCCCATCGTCTCCCCCCCCCTCTCCCCACCCTTCCTCCACCTCGTCTACGTCACGCAACGAGCGACTCGGAGTGCGAGGAGAGAAAGCCTAAACTAGATGTAGTTGTAAGTTTTTCTGAATAAGAAGTGAACAAATTTAAGTTGCGGTATGGACGCGGATCAAAGTAGACACCTCCCAGATATGATCTGTGATTATGACACTAACTTTAAAGATATGTACGTCCTCGTGTTTTTCCCCGACGAAATGCCTGTGGATGACATAGAATTGTGTTGGGTTGTTGCTTTCACTCGTTTGAAACAAGCTGAGAATATAGCCAGGGATTGAGCTAAAAACATTATAAAACCAGTCTGTAGGGCAGCAGTCACTGTGTTTCATGTGGAAGACAGCATTCCTGTCGACACTTCTGATGATCCGTTGGGGTTAAAACACTGTCTTAGGTGTCGAGAAAAACCCTCCAACAAGGTCAGAGAGGGTATTGGTGTGTGGGGTCCAGGAGGTAAGGCAACACAAAGTAGTTAAAACACAACTAACAAAATGATCACTTAACTAAAATTTTCCCTCCATCTGTTCAGAAAGTCTGGATATAACACTGAGGACATTTGTGCACTTCCTCCATTTGGGTCGATGGACAAGCCACAGAAAACCCAGAAGAAAACCTCAAATATCATTTTTAAACTACTCATTCAAGAATTGACACAGAAAAAGGTTGGCTTCATCTTACCTGGTGAGGTGCCTGAAGTGATTCTAAAAACTACCATGGTCAAGCATTTTATAAAATAGCTCAGAATAAACTTTGATTCTTTTTACTATCTTTTATATTTTCAGTATTAAGGTTTTTGTTAATGTTGTAATAACTTTTGTGTTTCTTTTTCAGCTTTTACTAATAACCACTTCAATCGAAAACCTACAGCCAGAAAATACAATGAAGCTTATTATAAGAAGTACATTGAAAATAAGTTTTACTATGAAGAAAGGAAGACTTCAGGGAAGGAACAAGTCAGGTCAGCACAAAGGGCAACAAAGAGGAAGTCGAATGAGGCCATAAGTGGAATTGCTAGTGCAAGTAAGCGGTCTCGAAGTAAGGCACGGTGGAGGGAGAGATCTCCCTCCACCGTGAAGTAAGGTTAGCCCTCTCAATAGAAACACTACTCCCTCGACTGACAGCACAACACCCCCGCCTGTCAACCCAACTGTCAACCCCGCCCCCTCTCCTGTCAACAACACCCCTTCGCTTGTAACCACACCCCCTTGCTTGTAGCTACTACCCACTTGCCTGCTGCCCCACCCCCTTGCCTACTGATCCTGCCCACTCACCTGCCGTCAGCACCCCCTCGCTTGCCGCTATCAACCCCATGCCTGTTGGTACCCCTTCTCATGCTGGTTCACATGAGGCTGAGATTAAGTCTCGGACCCCCTCCCCTCAGGCACCCATCCAGCACCAGAGCCATGAGAGAGCTCCGGCGGGAGGTCTAGCTCCCCGGAAATACTCCCCGGGTGTCCCTGAAAATCCAGTGGCGGCGGGAAAACCTCCAGGCAGCGATGGCTCTGCCGAAAGCTCCTCGAACCTTCACACTCTTCAAGCACACAGTCAGACACATCATCTCCAACCACCTCATGGCATAACATAGTTTTTTATGATAGTTTCGTAGTTTTATTTAAAGAAGATGAAGTAATTAGTTTACATACTTGTATGTGTCGTATTTTATCGTAAATTTTTATGAAAGGACTTTTTAGTTTTATGGAATTTGAGTGTAGAAAAATTTGGATCTGCAATTTGTGTATTTTTGTATGTAGATTTTCCAATACATTTGTATGGCGTGGACTTTTAAAATCGATAAGAAATAAACGTTTCATCCTTTTAAATGTGTTACATATTTTGTATAAAATGCCTTTTTCCTAAGTAAGTTTGTTCATAGGTTAGTGCTTACATGGAGTTACATAATCTCTAGATCGCATCACTATGTTAGAATATGATCTTTTCACAACGAATTTTAATTTGAGGGACGGTAAGCGTACGTGAAGCTTTTTTAGACCACATTGAATAATGTGGGCTTTTCTGCTTTTCAGAGGGCGCACTGCTTTTCGCATTTTATGAAGTTAATGATTACAAGGTAGATGTACGCCAGAC
>NW_026267418.1:43169-44993 GCF_000697945.3 Frankliniella occidentalis | reverse complement strand
GGGGGGGGGGGCACTGTTAAATCTTTACAAACTAAACTTTCAAGGCATTCGGATGCTTTGGAGAATAAGCAAATGCGCACTAAACGGGTAGGTACAATTTTGGTACGTAGGCTACACAGGCCTTTGAGCACATTCATTGAACCAGATACAAAGTCGTATCTACTTTACATACAAAATACAGAATTTGTACCTAGCCTAGGTGCAATTTGTACCTCCGTACAGAAAAATTTGTATCTGATAAAGATATTCTTGTTTTCTGTGTGACAAAGTATCCGAATGCTAAGTTATGTATTAGGACGCATTGCTTTGTAAGGTTTTAAGTGTGCAGGTTGACGTCGCGCTTGCGGCTCCTCCTAACCGCGGACTTTCCGTAAGTCAAGCAGAGAGAGAGGAGAAGTGTATAGTATAGGTTGTTACGAGGGGTCCCCCACTAGCAAGCTCGTTGTTCACTTGCCCTCCCCCAACTGGCGTCAAACTCGCAAGGACTCGCGCAAACTCTTAAAACTTACCGAAAACTCACGCTAAATTTACGAAAATTTGCGCAAAACTCCGAGCGAAACTCTCGAAAAATTGATCCCATTTCTTGTATAACTTGTGGAAACTCGTCTACCCGCCAACTCGTTGTGCACCCATTTTGGGTGTGGGGGACCCCTTGGGTTGTTAGCGGTTGCACAGGACGGTTGCTGGTGGTAATAACTTGTCAGTCACGCTGAGGCAGGTGCCCCCCCGCTTTCCCCCTAAGTGCTCACTTGAATCTTGTGCACTTTTTAGACAGTCCCCAAAAGACTGTCTCTACCCCCCCCCCTCTCCCCCTTATCTACAGCCACGGTGCTACCGCGCAGCGAGCAGTTTGTCGTTAGGTTTGTGTCTCGTTGCATCTCACCCCCCTTTATACCCCTCTCTGCTGCCCCAGCGTCAGCGCCTCGCTTGCCCAAACGCAAACGAGACACAAACCTAACGAGAAACTGCGTTCTGCGCTGTAGCACCGTGGCTGTATATAGAAAGAGGGGGGGGGGGGGCTACTTCTGGCGACTTCTGGTAGAGACAGTCGTTTGGTGACCGTATAAAGAGTGCACAAGATTCAAGTGTACAGGTGGGGGGAGGGGATGGCGCCTGCCTCATTGCACTGATGAGAGTAAGTACCACCACCGCAACCATGCTGCGCAACCGCTGACAACCTACTCACCTCTCCTCTCCCTCGGCTTGACTTACGGAAAGTCCGCGGTTAGGAGAGGAGCCGCAAGAGCAGCGTCGACCTGCACTCTAAAAACCGAGGGGTCAAGAACTCTGGGAATCATGTGTACACCTGCCTGAAAATCATCAGGACAAAACTTAATCGAAATCAACAGAAATCGCTTGAACTAAGCGGGAAACTAATGGAACTGGTACAAATTAGTCGAAATAAGCGTGCTTATGCGTTTTCTGCCACAAGAAAACCTATGCAATGAATAAAAGCAGACTGGAATCACTGGGAATCAACTATTTCGGGAATCAGGTGTACACATCAAATGGGAGTTATTGCCGCCTCGCTTAAAACCTTACAAATACATAACGGAGCATTAGTATACTTTGGCATACAGAGAACATCTCTAACAGATACAAATTTGTTTGTACGGAGGCTCAAATTATACCAAGGCTAGGTCAAATGCTGTATTTTGTATTTAACGTAGATTCTTCTTTGTATCTGGTTTAAATGTGCTCAAAGGCTCGTCTAGCCTACGTACAAAAATTGTCCCTCCCCGTTTAGTGTGCATTTGCGTATGCTCGAAAGCATCCGAATGCCTTGTAAGCTTAGTTTGTAAAGATTTAACAGTGCCCCCCCCC
>NW_026267418.1:38033-43119 GCF_000697945.3 Frankliniella occidentalis | reverse complement strand
GTTGTTTTTGATTTTTTAAAAATCCAATTTTTGAGTTAAAATGCTCATCTTCGAACTCGACCTGTCTTTTTATGGTAGAAAACGACCCTGAAAATCCCAGGTCGCTCGCTTAATTCGTTTTCGAGTTATCGTGCGGACAGACACACAGACACACACACAGACAGACAGACAGACAGACAGACAGACAGACAGAAAAAGTTTTTTTCCGACCAGACGGAGTAATAGGCTTCGCTAATCGCTCAGCCAATTATTTCTTGCTTATAGCGATTTGTAAAGAAGATTGTGCAAAATGATCTCATAGGGCCAAATTTATTGTGACATCTACTAATATTGATAGTTGATATCCCCACCGTCACAGCCCGGACGAGCCCTATGGCGGGAGCGTCCAATTTTACGGGCAGAAACCCTAAGTTTTGAGGGAGTTGCCGCCGGCGACTGTTCAACTGCCCAACACTTGTAAGTGTGGAACTGCAATCTGAATACCTGCAAGTGTGCAACTTAAAGTCGAATACTTGCATGTGTGCAACTCGGTAGGTGTGCTTTTGCAAGTGTGCAGCTCCACGGTTGAGCCCTCCTTACACAGTGAGCGTTCAATCTGAGAAAGTGTTCAACCGAGCAGTTGCATACTTGCAAGTGCACACCTATACCGAGTTGAACACTTGCAATTGTGCGACTACGGACTTCCACACTTGCAAGTATTTAACTAGCAGTTGCACAGCTACAAGTGTTGAGCAGTTGAACACTTAGTTTATCAGTGCATTTTTATTATCAACAAGTTTATTAAGGGGTTGGTGTTTTTACGTGGTGTGTAACTTAAATAATTTTTCACAATTTCAAGCGGTTAAATTATGAGTGTTTTGCCATCAGGCAGTTATAATATTTTAGTTTTAGAACTGGCAGAAGGGAAAGAATTTTGAATTATAGCTCGGGTACAGTTATCAGTTACATGCACTGATAAACTAAGTGTACAACTGACCAACACATGTAAATATGCAACTGTAAGTTGAGTACTTGCAAGGCGACGGGTCCTATTAACGTTGTCCGATCTCCTCGCGACGCTCCAACATCGTCCGATCTCCCCGCGACGCTCTAACGTCGACCGATCTCCCCGTGACGCTCTAACGTTGTCCGATGTCCTTTTGCCGCGCGCTCTGCAGCGCTGTCTTCTTTTGATTACCAGTGGGGTAATATCGGCAGTAGAGGAAAAGTGAAAACTGCTACGTGTTCCTCAATCTTGTAGGACCACCTGGGAATTTTTACTTTTCCTCTACTGCCGATTAGAGCGTCACGGGGAGATCGGTCGACGTTAGAGCGTCGCGGGAAGATCGGACGACGTTGGAGCGTCGCGGGGAGATCGGACAACGTTAGTAGGACCCGTCGAAGGGTTCGACACAGTAGTACTATACTTGCAAGTGTTTAACTCGATAGTTTTTTTCTCGCAAATGTGCAACGCCTCACTTACCACTCAGTGAACGTCAAATCTAAGGAAGTTGCACACTTGCCCGTGCACAACCACCAAGTTGAACACTTGCAATTGTACTACTGCTGAGATGCACACTAACTGGGAAAGTACTTCTTTTTACACATCGTATGAAGTGGTTCGTGCGTACGCAACTATGAACGACATCGGACATAAATTTGCATAATTGTATGCATAAATACAGAATAGAACTATGTATAGTTAATAAACAAAATGTAGCATGTTTCTGCATGAATATACACACAATCAAGCTTTTTTTCTACATGATTGAGTGCGCATTAATTACTTCATACGACATGTACAAAAAAGTACATCACAGTTAGTGAGTGAACACTTGCACTATTGAGCAGTTCCAGACTTGGTTTATCAGTGTGCACAACAAAATAAGTAAGGGTTCAGCTTTGCAGTTAGTGTGCATGACCGCTCAATCTGTTTCCCCCCGAACGCTCATTGGCTGACCACGAGTGTTATCATCGTCCACCAATCAACATTTAGCAGGAAACAGATGAGGCACTCATGGTCTTGCAGCAGAACACCATATTCCAATTGCACTGTAAAAAATCAACTAATACTACGGGACTGGAAACGGACATTCCGCTATAGCATACTTCAGAAAAGAGGAACGGAAGAACCGTTTGAGTTGGACCATGTAACTAAATTTAGGGTACGGACGCGTCCGGAAAATAATTGCCGCTTATGTTCGTTAAATACGTGATACGGTTGCTCCGCACCCCAGATATGAGGTACGGAACAACCTGGAACAACCGCTTTGCTTCGACCATACAACTAAATTTAGGGTACGTACACGTCCGGAAAATAATTGCCGCTGTCCGTTGATTTTCCGTTGTTTTTTTGTTTTTTTTTTCTCACAGTGCGGTTACGATGTGCTTTTGCAGCACACAACAAATGGTGTCCCTTCTTTACTCCCTTGCAGATTTTCGGCAAAACGGGCAAAACACAGCAATAGCACTTACAACATCTTTACGCTCTGCTTATCTTAGTGTATAGTAGTTAGCCGGTTTAAACTGCATAACTAAAAGTTTATCACTTTAAGCTGCAAAACGAAAAGGTCACCCGTTCTAACTGCACAACAGTTTGCCAGTTGTTGCTGCAGAACTAAAGAGAGATCTGCAGTTAGAGCTGGCGAACTAAAGAGTTCTGTAGTTACAGCTGGCAAACTTTTTGTTCTGCAGTTTAAACTGGCAAACTTTTAGTTCTGCAGTTTAAACTGGCAAACTTTTAGTTCTGCAGTTTAAACTGGAAAACTACCACACACTGAGATTAGCAGACCGCACAGCGGTGAAGTGTAGACAGGGGCCAGACGGAAAGCCCCGGGGGGTCAGCATGACTCAGCCAGCAGCAGAGCCCAAAGCGAGGTGTGATTAGCACAAGCGTTCCGGGCAGACTGACCACGACCACTGACCTGGTCCTGCTTCGCTTCGCTCACCTGAGCGGCTAGCGGCTGAGCCCTAGGGCGCCCACCCGCCCGGACCTCGCAACCGACGCGCTCCTAGCGGCGAGCTCGGCAACCACTCTGGTAGCGGCCAGCGACTTCACGCGAGGGGACGACTCTGCCAACATAGACCTCTAATCCTCGGCAATGCTCTCAAGAGGTAAAATGGACGACTCTACCACACAAAGTACACACGAAATCTTATGAACTTAACGCACTTATCACAACAGGACATGTACGAACAAGTACTTTCCCATACACACTAAACGCTTTTGTGTATCATTTTATACGAACTCATAGACAAAATTGTTCATAGCTAAAAAAATTTTCTCCAAATTTGTTCATAATTGCGTTTGAAATAATACGCAATATCGGATGCTTACAGAAATTCGTGAGAGTACCCTTTACGGCGTTTTCGGTGCCTCTGTTCGAAAAGTCACGACTTTTTTTCCATTTTAGAGTGGGGTATCACCTAGTCGGTAAACCCATTCTTTGAAAATGAAACTAGGTAAATGTACACCAGACCACGTCTCGCGCAACAGGCTTCGCGATATCTCATGAAACACTGTTACGCTGCGTCGCGCCTGGCATACATCTACCTAGGCCTGCGGCGCTGACACCCAAGTCGGGCAAAAGGCACAGTCGTAAATGGGCCTTCGCCCCCAAAAGTCACAAATTTGGCTCCTCGGGGCTACACCGGATACTACCAAATATCTGAGAAAAATCATTTAAGTGTGGTAGGGTATTTCCGTGTGGAAAACTCCCTCTCGCGCCTCAACGGTAAGTGATAGAGCCAGACGGACGCAATGCAGCATTCCGGTAACTCTGAAATGCAGAAGAATGCGGGGAAGAAGAATACGGAAATCGCAATGCTTTAACATGGTGACTTCCGTTTTCTTGTTCCCTGCATTCTTTTGCATTTTAGCTTTGCCAGAATGCTTCATTCTGGTTCAAAGGGTTCTACTTGAACGAGTTACCCCTTAGGAACCCATTAAAAAACAAGCAGACCCGCCCTTCCGCCAAACGAAGTTGCCAGCTCCGCTTCGCTCCGCCGGCAACTCCGTTCGGCAGGGGCCGGGCCTCCTTGGCCTGCCGGCGGCGATGGTCGGGCCTGCGGCCCGACCATTTCTGTCTCGCTATTTGCTGAAAAACATGGTCGAATGATATAGAGGGCCTTCGGCCCGCTCGAACCCGTCGTGTTTGAGTTTGCCTCGTAGACACGAGAAAGGGATGTCACGGTGAAGCACCGCGACTACAACCCACCCTTCTGCTTGGGAAACTGTGTTGGGGCTGGGGGGAGGGTTTCTTTCCTATTTTGTGGTTTTTAGGCCTTTTTCTACAAGTTATTGTTCACTATGGCAATTTTTAGCTTATTTTCGTGAAGAAAGACCCTCTAGCGCCTATACGGTTAGAGATAGAGCAAAACGGACGAAATTTTCGCTCCTAGGCCTCCACTTTGACGAGTTAAGTTACCTCCTTGTAGATCTCAAAAAATATAATTTGGGGGAGAATTTTTGAACCTTGGATACCCCCATTCACACCCTTAGGGGTGGTTGCCAGAATTTGCCGTAGGCGTTTCGTTCTCTAGGAGTGGACCTTAAGATACCCTGAAAATTTTAAGTCTCTAGCACATCTCCTTCTAGTGGAGCAGACACACACACAGACAGATACACAGACACACAGACACGAGGTCGTTTGCATGAGCCCGCTGGATAGCTTTTTCAAAGCAGAAGGGCGGGCTAAAAATGAGCAATATTTTCCAAATGTTCTCGGCCAATTTTTGAGCTAGAGGGCTCAAAATGAATAGAGTTCTTGCTTTTTATATAGCACAAAGTTACTATAAATATTTCACGAACCTAGCTCAAACCGTTCTCGAGTTATCGTGATGACACAGACAGACACACACACACACACACACACAAACAAACGCGAAACTTTTTGATCATCAATGGAGTAATAGGCTTCGCTAATCGCTCAGCCAATAAAGCATTCCGGTAAAGCTGAAATGTAGAGGAATGCAGGGAACATGAAAACGGAAGTCACCATGTTATGGTGATACAGGACTGAAACTGGAAAAGTCCGTCAAAAAGCAGCTATTTTGGGTATAAAATCAAAATGCGAATTAAATCAAGAAAAAGCTCTCTATTTCATTC
>NW_026267418.1:9232-34242 GCF_000697945.3 Frankliniella occidentalis | reverse complement strand
TGTTGGGCCGTTCCCTAAGCCCGGGGATGTCCAGCCCAGCCGTCAGGTGTGCGCCGCAGACCGCCCCAGACCGCTAGAATCCCCACAAAGCGGGGACTTGCGCACAGCCTACGTGACTTAACAGATAGAACCTTGAAGTCTGAAAGGTGTTGCCATCGCTCCCGCCAGGCGGTAGAAACGCTCCTACGCGACCGTAAACCATGCGCGGGCCCAGTCGTGCCGCCGCCGCCGGCCGCCGTTTCTTGGGCGCGGCAGATTTTTGTCGATTTCTCAGTAAATAACGAACATACGTGCTGCAGAATGGTGTCACTTTCAAGATTAAAGCATTACCTCGAACTTTCAGCTTGGAGTTGGTGTGTTCGTCAACTCTAAGTTGGTGAAACTTTGGGAAATGTATGTCAAAGCGCTACTCTCAGACCACTCGCATTCTTATTCTACTTAAAGTTTCTCAGCTTACAGACCTCAGATAATTACGACAAAAATACCTATGGAAAGTGCAGACTGTGCGCTTTCTAACGCATATAGGGACAACGTCAGGTAAACACGGCAAGGTACTGAAATTAAAGATTTTCAATCTGCTCTCACGCGCTCCACGCAGCGCTGCGGCGGCGACCGTAAACCATGCGCGTAGGAGCGTTTCTACCGCCTGCTCCCGCTCAAGCCGTTCCCTCCCGCTGCTCACCACGCAACCACAGGATGGGCTTAGGGAAGATGGACTGGCTCCACCAGGATGCTTTACTGCCCCCCCCCCCCTCCTTTACCGTCTGAACACTGGCACATCCAGGCTGGCCCGGTATGTAACCAGAGCAGGAGTTAATCCTGCCCCTGGGTGACGCGCTCACGTCCTCCACGCCCGGTGGCGGCGAGGAAAACCCCGTTCCCCGAAGCAGGTACCCGGCCGCCGGCCGCCACATCGCTACCCGGCCGTGGCCGTGTGATGCGCTGCAACGCCCCTCACCCCCCCCTCCCTCCTGCCTCCTGGCTAATAAGAGGGCAGGGGGAGGAAGCAGCGGCTGGTCCGCCAGAGATTTTACTGGGTGGACAAGACATTTGTCTTAGCGAGTGAACTATTAAATTCGCTGCTTGTTGCGCAACAAATAAGGATGGCGATGGCGACCGCCTTTTTCGTCCACCAGGATCTCAACCAATTAGTTTCAAGAAAGGGACAATGTTTCTAAGGAACATTTTGTGCTAACTAATGGCACATTTGGTCTGTAAAATTACACGGTTTTGTTCACAGATCTCTTGTCTGCCGCTGTTGACAAGCACTTTGTTGCTAGTTTGCTAGTTTAAGGAACCGAAAAAACAGTTCCTTTACATTTGATCGACATTTGGTCTATTTTCATGCATTTTTTCTGTACCAACAGGCATTTTGGCTCTACGCAGCAGCTGCACACTAGGGGAGGCTCCCTACACCAAAAGCCTATGAACATTTTTATTCATAGCTTACTTAGTTCTGTGTATGTGTATGTATAACTGCGTATAAAATAATACACCCAAGCGCATGTTTACAAGTGATATGGGGAAGTTCTTGTTCGTACGTACATGTCCTGAAGTGATTTGTGAGTTTCAAATGTTCATAAGATTTTAGTGTGTGACTTCCGCTTTCTTGTTGCCTGTGTTCTTTTACATTTCAGCTGTACCGGAATGCTTTATTGTCGTCCCCGTCCCCTCCACTTCGCCTACTTCGCGTTTCGCGTGACGTCTGCCGGAGTGGTTGCCGAGCCCGCCGCTAGGTGGCAGGGCAGAGAGCGAGAGCAGGAGGCCAGGCCAGGCCAGGCCAGGGCCCAGGGCCAGGCCAGTCGTCCGTCGTCCGTCAGTCTGCACGGACCGCTTGTGCTGGTCACACCCCTCACTGGGCTCTGCTGAGTCATGCTGGTCGCCCGGGGCTTTCCATCTGGCCACACTTCACCGCTGGGCGTAGACATATTGTGAGTGCTGTTGAAGTATGTTGAGGGAAATCTCGAAGGTAGGAAAGAAGAGAGGCCCTTTGTTGTGTGCTGAAAGAGCGCCAGTGGTAGCGCACATCGTCACCAATAAAGCATTCCGGTAAAGCTGAAATGCAGAAGAATGCGGGGAACAAGAAAACGGAAGTCACCATCTTAGAGCATAGCGATTTCCGCTTTTTTTGTTCCCCGCATTCTTCTGCATCTCAGCTTTACCGGAATGCTCTATTGGGATATAGTGTTCCACTGAAAAACCATTAGTGCCTGATCTGTTTCCTGCTAAATGTTGATTGGTGAACGATGACGACAGTGGTGGTCAGCCAATGAGCGCGCCGAGGGAAACAGATAGAGCGCTCGCTCATGCACACTCACTGCAAAACTAAACCCTTGCACATTTTGTTGTGCACACTGATAGACCAAGTCTGCAACTGCTCAACAGAATGTGTTCAACTGGGAGTTGAGTGCTTGCAAGTGTTCTTACACCAGCTGTTATGTACTTCTTTTGTACATGTCGTTTGGAGTAATTCGTGCGTACTCAATGATGTAGAAAAACAAGCTTGATTATGTACAAATTCAAACAGAAATATGTGAAATTTTGTGCGTTGTCTTTACATAGTTCTTTTGTTTATTTATGGTTAAAATTGTGCATATTTATGTCTGATTTCGTGCATAATTGCGTACGCTCGAACCACACTTCGTACGATTTGTACAAGAAAGTACTTTCTCAGTTAGTGCGCATCTCATTAGTAGTATAGTTGCATGTGTTCAACCTGCTGGCTGTGCACTGGTGAGTGCAACACTTTCTTAGATTTTGCGTTAACTGAGTGGGAAGAGGGCAAATGCCCACTTGCGAGCGAAAATCTGCAGAGGGAAACACTTGCAAGTGTAGCACTTCTGTGTCGAACCCTTGCAAGTACTCAGCTCACAGTTGCATATTTTCATGTGTTGATCAGTTGCACACTTTGTTTATCAGTGCATAAAGATGTACAGTTTTACGCAGGTATTCATTTTTACACAATTTCACGCACAGTTATGTACATACTATGTTTGTTCAGGGGCTTCGTAAAGGATGAATATGTCCTTTACTGTGTGCATTTTGGGCACATTACCAGATGCATTGCAGCAACTTGCAAGCTACAAATTTTCAATAGATGAAAATAAAATGTCCATCAAATGGAAAATTGTCCCTTTGCAAGTTGCTGAAATTCATAGTGTCAAGATGTGCTTGAAAATTCATCTCTCTACAGACAATGAAAGTCCCTCACATTTGGTGGGCAGTTAATAATTTGTACATAATTATGCTTGAAAATTGTAAATACTCATGGCTGTTTCAAATTCTGCATTTTTATGCATCAGAATTTGGCAACTTTTTGTGCCTCCAGAGCTTTGCACTAAATCGCACTTTAAATATGAAAGGCATTTTTTTTTGTCTACTAAAAGATGCCTTTTTTTGCACATGTCAACCGGATGCAGGTTTCAATTTAGCAAGTGAGAACTTTTCACCTTAATGATGAGCAAGAACAAACAGTCCATATAGAGGATACTACTTCGATACTTGCGGGATATAAACCTGTGTTTGGTTGAGATTTGCACAAAAACACATTTTTCTAAAGACAGTAAAAATCCTTTCAGATTTAGTGTGTATATATCCGAGGACAATTCTTGTATCTAGCACTGGAATTCTGTGTGCATAACAGTTCAGATATAATAATATGACTAGCTCTTTACCAATAAAGCATTCCAGCAAGGCTGAAATGCAGAAGATTGCAGAGAACAAGAAAAAAGAAGTAACCTTGTAGAAGCATGGCAATATCTGTGTTCTTCTTCCTTGCATTCTTCTGCATTTTAGCTTGACCAGAACGCTTTCTTGTGTAGAGTCAGTTATTGCATCTGAATTCAGTTAAACACACAGAAGTCCACAGCCAAATCCAATAATTGTCCTAGTATTAGTGTATGCATTCTGTAGATTAAAGAAAATCTCTGAATCGTAGCGGAAAATTTTGTTTTTACCAAGAATGCGTTCATAAGGCTTCACACCACAGTATGGCCCCTAGTTTTAAACATGGTTATGGTTATTTAGTTGAGTTAAAATGATTCAATTGCTGAAAACTAGGTAATTGGTATACGGACAGGTTCCTTTAAAAAAATTAAACAGAGTAAGTCCTTAAACTGTGGGTTTGTTAAGGATTAACAACTTTTTTAGAGTCATTTGTCCCAATTATGATGAAACACTCAAGATTTGTGAAACCAGGTTAACGATAAAACCTCTATGTTACTTTCAAACTATTTAGGGAACATGTCAGTTTGGGCTTAGCCAGTTATTTTCTTGTTAAGAATAATTTTCCGCAATTATTACTTGTTAAAATGACATGCCCACCAGATATTTTGAAAGTAACGGACAAGTTTTTTCATCAATCTGGCTTCAGAATTCTTGGGCGTGAAGTCATAACTGGGACAAATGACATAAGTTTGATAAGTTGTTATTACCTTAGAAAACCAGAGTTTTCTGACATTTTGTTTGTTTGATCCTTTTTTAAAAGGAACCTATATCTACATAAAAACAACCTAGTTTTCATCAAATGACTTACTTTTGTCTCAAATTTAAAAAAAATAATAACATGTTTAGATCTTTTTATGTGTCAGACAAATTGGCATGCGATTGAGATGTGCTTAAGAAAGCGTCTCTCTGCGTACAAAGTTGCTTCCTTTTCTATTTAGATTGTATTTGCAATGGTTATAGGACAACAAATGTTTAACCACAGCATCCACTTCTGTGTTCACAACTTAGTTCACATACAATTTTTGCACTAGCTTGTTACTAAAAATTATTGCCATATTATTGTATCTGAACTCAGTTACAATCTAAACGGGAAGGGACAATTTTTGTACGTAGAGTAGACGTTTCCACATTTTGCACATCTTCCCCAGACAAATTTGTCTGTCTGGAAGTGCACATGCACATGGTAACCCTATGGTAAGTACAGCTGCTTTATTTTGGATGCAGCGTTGATACAGATTTGTATCTGATCCCAGTGAGAATAGGGTATTTCAATGGAGCGCTGCCCGGAACTAAGAAGAACAAAAACGGATGCAGAGAACGGTAGTGGGGGCGGGCAAGCGTAGGAGCGGAGGGCGGGCGGGGAGGCTCCCCTCCACCCGCCGCTCCTCCGCGCGCCCGCCCCCACCACCGCTCTCTGTATCCGTTTTTGTTCTTCTTAGTTCCGGGCAGCGCTCCATTGAAATACCCTATTAGAAATGTGGATTCAACGTCTTCTGGAAACGGAAGTGTGTGAATGTCCTTCACTGAAATCCGTTTTGTGATACTTTTACTCAAATTCTGCGATAACTGGTGTTTTGCGATTCCCACGCCAATGGGCTTTATAACTCCAAAAAATGTCATAAAAGTATCACATTTTTGCGATAAAATCATCACAAAAAATGTAATAAAATAATTTTTGTGTTGATTTCATCACAATAACGTGATACTTTTTTCACATTTTTTGAAGTTATGATGCCCTCTAGCGTGGGAATCGCAAAACACCAGTTACCGCATGGTTTTGTGTTAAAAGTAGCGCAAAACTAGACCCAGTGTTTACGCGTAGGTGTGTTAATATCTATTCGTAAATCTAAAGGGGGTAAACGCGTGAATTTTGTAGGATCCTTTACCCCTCTAACTGTACCAATGGATATTCACCCACCTACTGGTCTACTGGTGAGCGATAGTCGCACACTTCCGTCCCAAGTAGAGAATCGACTCCGAAATAAGAAAAAGACGTGGATTTGGTGACGTTTATCAGCCTGTTTCGCTATCGAATCGACACACCGAAAGAGAAACATTTTTATTCATAGTTTACTGAGTTCAGTGTGCGTGCTCCACAAATTTGCTCATACAGGCGTATGCGCAAGCGGAGTTCGTACACAGGACTCAGTAAGCTAGGAATAACAATGTTCATAAGCTTTTAGTGTGAAGAAAATTCGTTTCGTTTCTCAATGACTTAAATATACAAGGACACTTTACTTCGTAAAGAAGATGTCCACACTAAATCGGAATGGCGTCTTTTGGTCCCTAGAATGTCGGATTTGTGTGCTCATCTTTACCAGGTTCAATAGACCATTCCACCGAATGGGGAAGAAGAAAGAAAAGAATCAAAAAGTACCGGAAACAGTACCGAAAACCAGTATGTAGATCATTTGGGAACACCTCTGTGGCACACCAACAAGTCCATAATAATTATCTTGGTAAAGAGAACTAGAAAAAATGAACGATTTGATATGTTTATCAGTACTGTTTCCGGTGCTTTTTGATTCTTTTCTTTCTTCTTCCACAGTCGGTGGAATGGTCTTTTCTAAATCTAGCCAGTGACAACGCTGACGGAGAGGACTGAATCCTCCTGATCTTGTGCGTGGGGGTGGACACGCCACAATAAGCACACACGGCCCTTTTCCGCTTCGAGCAGCTCACCACACCATCCTGAAACAAAGAAAAAAATTAAAATTAGAGACTGAACTTTTTCGTATTTAAACTGGCATGTTGTTAAAAACGTAGAGAGAATAACAGTAATCTATTCCAAAAAGTACGCATCTCACCTTCTGCTCGCGTTCCTGTCGTTCAAGTGAGGCGGGTTTGCGTATTTCACTCTCAACTGCTTTAACGCAGCTCCAGCGCGACTGCACCTGCTCGGCTCCACATCACCGTGCTGCAGACCGTCAGCCTCCGCAGACCCTGCATCCTCCTCACCGTGGTGGTGACCCCTTAGCCGCCCGGGGGCGCACCGTGTAAGGCTCTTGAAAAACAAAGGAACACACACATCAGCATGAAATGCGTGAAATAGCACACGTTGAAGGCGTTGTTTTTGAACTCGTGCGGCGGCATAACACATGCGCGCACGTGAAGTACACGACTAACATTTGTCACACATCTTACCTCATAGCACTCCGTGTTCGTGACGATCCTCACCGCCTCCTCCACGTCGCGTGCCACCAGCGTGTAACACTCTTCCTTCAACCGGTCCTTGAGTTTCACACTTAAACGAGCCCACGTTGAAATCATCTCGACCATCGTCACATCGTCACACGCCTTTCCTCTTCTTTCTCTTGACGTTTTCTTCATTGTGGCTGGACGAAAAAGTTGTTCACAGCCCTGCTTGCGGAATAAGAAAACCGCCGTGGCTCACCGAGTTCCCTTCTCTCGCCAGACCTGCCACCCTCCGTTTTTATCAGAACGAAAAGTTTTCTCATCAGAAAACAAAACGTTCTGCAAAAACTCGGGTGGCCTGTACTCCATGGCAAAAGCTACACGGGCTTTTTTCTGCTGCTCTGTAATATGTGGCTTTACAACCACCTGGCAGCAGAGAAGGCCCTCCTTTTCGAGCCTGTGAAAGACAAAGCGTGTTTAATTGTGATGCAAGGCAAAAGAACACACCACGATGTCCAACCAGTCAAACTTCATATCTGATGCGAACTACTGTACAACTCTCCAGTGGATAAAATTGTAGAACGCCGTGTAAAGTCTATTTTGACCGGCCTACGCAACGCAACCCACGACAGTAGTATGGGGGGACTGTCCTTGGGCACGGGGAGGTTTCTGACAATCTCCCCAGGACACGTGTTGAGAGGGGCGTGGGCGTGCATGGAAGGTCCAGAGAGGCGTGGATGAAAACTCATTACATTACAACAGATTTTTATTTTTACCACCATCAACTATTTCAATTGAAGACAATGACATGTTTTTTAGAGTGTATGCAGTAAAAGTCAAAGGGTCACGGTCCACATGGCGATGAGCTTCATTGAAGTCAGATATAGAGGAGAGGAACTCGCACGCAGGGCGCACTATAAGTTAAAACACGCCCTAGCGGGAGACCCCCTCCCCCCTCCCCCTCCAAATAATCCCTTCAATACCTAGAAAGAAGTACATGTTAAAGTAGTTCTGGAAATTAAAACGTCGAGCATCCCAAAATTTGTAAAGCCTTCGACCCGTACTCATAGCTCAGTGTCAACACATAACAAACATTTTCTAATAAAATGTTGACACATTTTATCAGATGCTGCCTATGGTACAGCCTTTAGCACATATCACTTGTACAGTCGCCTCACTATAAGAAGTAACTTGAACATTGCGCGTTAAGAAAATAGTCCCTAACATCGTGATGAGCTAACTTCTAGTCTAACTATCGCACGGCTGAAAACTAAATACTAAATAATGGACCAAACTTTATCGTTTAGCACTGGATGATTCCTGTTACAAGACAGTTACGTTTAGACACTTTAATAAGAATTTTTGCGTACAGCTATCGCTCCGCTAGGTTACTCCTTATAGTGAGGCGACTGTATCTATCTATCTATATCTATCTATCTCATTTTCTACTCCGCTTACCTGCCACTCGTTTTTTGCACGCCTTACCTCTCTGATGTCTCACCTGGTTTGATGGGGACGCGGAAATCTCCTTCCCACATACAGAGCCAGGCTTTTTCCGTCTTACCGCCGGTTTCTCATAGATTGCTCGGTAACGTGCTATGTACCGCTTATAATTTCCATCCTCACGATGTTTTCTTTTAATGTGACTCAATAGATGGTTCTTCTTTCTGGCTTTGTATGATTTCGAGCAAGATGGCTTTGGGCATTTGTAGTCCTTTACCAAATGCACGGCTGGCAGGTCGTCGTCATCTTCATCACTTGACTCTAGTCCTTCGTCACCTGCTGCATCTTGTCCTTCTCCATCTCCTTCACCTGAATCTTCTCCTCCTCCTTGTACTTCTTCGTGTACTTGGGCAACCTGTGACAAACAGACAAATAAAACTGTCAATACATCACTAGTACATTTAAAGTTGTAACCAATTGTCAAACCTACCTCTGTGCCTGCCTTGATTATCCTCTCGTAGAATTGAGGGTACTTCTCTGCTGAGATGTCCCCTGGGATGGGCCCACCTTCCACCCAGCCCTTCCAGCCAGGCTCAAGAAAGGCAACCATCGCACTCAGGTCCATATGCACCTCATTTCCACTGCAATGATAAAAGTTTATGAAGGAGACTGTTTCGGTCCCTCACATACACCTATAGGTGCGCTCAGAGATGAATTTACTTACAAGCAGTGGCACTTGACGCTCTTGCTGGCCAAGCCATATGGCAGCCACATCTCTGAGGGGAAGTTGGAAGCTTCCGCACAGTTCATGCCTAAGTTCACTACCCAATGGGCCGCGTTGGGATACAGTACTACTGCTTGCCCAGGTTTCTGTATGATCTGTAAAAATGAAACATCGTGTTAACTAGCTGGTATACAAGGGTATCGTTAGATGAATGCTCTGCTGACAAACGTTAGTTCCCTTACCACTTTGTATGGAATCTTTTGCTCTTCCATCCATGCAGCAGTAGGAACATAATACTTGTGCCCGAGTGGCCCGTTCGGGCACGTGCTGTGAAAACTGTTGGTTTTCATTGCCGCAAGGCTGTTTCTCAGCCGGTTTACTTCACGGGGGGGCACGACAAACCTGAAATGAAGACGAGAAGTTAACTGTGACTGCATTCGTTGACTGAACGTATCGGTACCTTTCTCATATTTCAAACTGTCGTACATACCACAACTTTGGCTGCCCATGATGAAGATAATTAATGCTGAAGAGACTCATATCTTCAACATGGACAGGGGCAAAGGAGTGCTCGGTGCCAAAATACAACATGGGGCGGGTCACACCAGTGTAGTGCTCCTTGAGCATTCTCATCATAGATGTGACCCCCATCAAAAGCATTGTGTATGGATGAGACATCATCAACTTATCCGATTTATCAACGGGGATGCCACTGGCATACATGACACCACCCGCTTCAGATTCGGGCAAGTCGTCGACATCATCAACACATTCACACCCTTGATTTTCTTTCCTCTTGTCGTTTTTCAACAGTTCCGAGCCCAACTTTAATCTGTCGCTATCGTCCATCAGATCCCATTTGTTCTGGAAAGTGGCATATCCCTCCGTCAATGCAGTGACCTCACTCTCGGTCAATTTCTTAATGCGCTTGTTGTGCACAATTCCCGCATCTTTCTGCATATCCGAAAAGACATGGGCGACGAGCGCTGCCCGCCCTTCCTCTTCGAGGACTCGTGTGCTAAATAGAGAGAGGTACAGCATATTAAAAATTTGTATACAGATATATTAAGGACATTTTTCCACAGCACGGTATACTCACCAGCATGTCTGAGTGCTGTACGAGGACTCATTCTTTCCGACGACGAGGAATTCTCGGACATGAAGCTCAGTGCAAAAACTGTTGGCCTGTTTGCCCTTAATTTTCTTATTGTCGCCGACGGTGTCGCCGACGGAGAACGCTCGGTGACCCAAGAGACCAGGGGCCTCTTTGAAAGCAAGTGGGAACTGGCGTTTTGCCAAATCATTTTGCTTGGACGCTCTTTTCAGTTTCTCCACAAACTTACTCAAAGGAGACCTTCCATCTCGGGCCGCTGCCGAGAACTCTCCCTAAATACACAGACATTCGGTAAGGTTAGTCTTATTCTAATCAGAGGGACTGGTCCACCTTCCCCCAGTTGTATGTAAAAGGATTAAACCTAACCTCACCTTTCTACTTACCACAAATACACCGTCCTTTTCGATCTGCTTATCATTCCGCCACAGATCATCGACCACGTCGTCGAGATCAACCATCATCTCATCAGTTAAAACAATTTTTTTCACAACACGTGCTTCCCTTTCACTAGCTATTGGTATAGTCAGTCAACGAAGAACGATACACGTGGTGAAAGGGGGGCACGGGGAATTTTCTGACAATCTTTCCAGGACACGTGTTGAGAGGGGCGTGGGCGTGCATGGAAGGTCCAGAGAGGCGTGGATGAAAACTCCATTCAGCGAGGCTGGCCCTACCGGGGGAAGTTCAGACCATTCCCCCCCGAGCCACGCCGACCACGCCGAGGGGAGGTCATGAGAGGTCATGACAACGCATGCGTGGAGAAAAGTTCAACCACCTCTACCGTTTACGCTGCTGTAACAACGACAAAAGACAAAAACGAATAAGTACAATTCAGACATTTAAAAAAAGCATAGGTTTACTTCCCAAAATACTCGTTTTGTGTACTCGAGAAAGGAACAATGATGCTTACCTTAAGGCGTAAACGCTCCAATTTGGCTTTTAAGGTGACCAACCTCCTCGCTATCTTCTCATATTTTCTTCTCTCCACGCTGCAGATGTGGGCAAAGTGGAAAAGCCACTCGATATTCTCAATCAGCGTTACAGATTTCTGCACATTCTCCCCATCTAACAAGCCGCCCAACTGCTTTTTAGCAACCTGGAATGAAAAAAACAAACGTTACATATTAGTATATTTATCCATATTTCATACACACAATAAACGTATTACACAACACATTTTCACATGTTTGAAGAGGCAAAAATACATACCCCTTGCCCACGTGCCTCTGACCAAAACGTCCTTGTGGCTGGCCCTGACGATGACTCAATCACTGTAGCGCGAAGCTGAAAAAGTAAAAAATAACACTACGATTAGAAACACACACAAATTCATGAAACATATGTTACGAAGATAAACAAAAAACGATTCCAACGTTGTTTACAAAAATAAACTTACATCTTGCACGCACTGACGCACCATGGTGAGAGAAGGAAAAGAGAGAGTTGTGCTGAGATCACACACTAGCCCTCATTAGCTCCGTTACCTCCTGCTCTTCCTCCTCAAAATTATCTAACACACACTGAGAAATAATTAAGCAAAATGGAGCAAAGAAAACAAAACAACTTAATACTAATATATCCCCAGCTATCCGTTGATCAAAACAATAAGAAGTCACATTTTTCACAGTGTCGTTCACATCAGCCAAGGCAAATTTAACACTAACACATATTATGAGAAAGAAAACCCTCGACATCTTTACGCTCAAAACTCAACTAATAGAATGAGCTTCTAAAAGAAAGCATACCCCTATTTATATAAAATTTTTACACAAACTCACACTCACTCAATCACAAGATCACATTCTATAAATTATATTTTCTCATATAAGCCCGTCCACCCCTCTCGTTCAAATGCTCTGGCACATATGTTATACACATGCGTTTCGCACTCACTCTAATTAATTCTAAGGGAACCCCAGGTTGCTCTAGCAAAAAAAGAGAAGCAAATATAAAGCATTGATTTCTTAAAATCGTTTCCCAAGCATTCGATCTTAGAATAAAGCGCGAGAGTACCTCATCGTGCCGGTTTTTTTATTGGGAAAATTGCACTCACGCTCAAACAACACAGCAGCCCGACCATTTAACAATTTATAAGAAATCTCCAAAGAACCCGAGTAGTCGGGAGAAGTACCCTCAGGGTAAGGCCGCTTTGTCAAATGACGTGTAATACGTCTGAAAACATGAACTTTCTCTCGCAACATTTGAGAAATACACTCAAATTTAAAAATGTCGACACGAACCGAATGCATGACCACCCATCCTTGGGACAAGCCAACTCCAAACGCTGGCGCGCGTCAACGTCAATGTTGAAATAGCACTCAACAAACATAATGAGCTCCTGATTTGTTACTATCATCTTGTGTTTGACAGTAAATTTGAGATAGTCACACTAGTCTGCAGTTGAATGTTCTCCTTTCTCAGTTGGATGCATCTCTTCTCAATCTGCTGCCCTGGCTCTATTACTGGAGTTGCATTGCGAAGACTCTCAGTGACCGAGATGCAGCAAGAGGCTGCATGGTGCACAGCTGATGGTTACGGAGTCAGCACAACACCCTGAGATAGACGATCCACTGCAATTCAACTCAGGTATTTCTAGTTATTGCAGCGTGCACTAGGGACAAAACAGAGAACAATATAATAGTAACATATTAAAGCAGCTAACACCTCTGAACTTTAGAAAGGTTCACCACAAGCACTTACCGCACCTATTCTGTAATTGTTTGGTGCCCTTTAAAAGATTACCTTTGGTTGGTTGATTACTTTCATTACGTTAGTAAGACAAAGTGAGCCATCAACTGCCTCTTCTTTACGGCTACATCAGCCACATACATAACAAACTTCAAAGCCTTATCAGTGACCTAGAGAAGTCCACCCCGGTCCTGGCCAAAGTCCATCCTTCAATATCACCCTTCAAAAAAAACTTTGCAATCTCAGCAGCTATTTGATCCCAATCATCAGTACTTGAGCTTTAAGGAAGGGCAGTCCTCAACACCCTACGTATCACTGACCTAGACACATAGTGGACACATTGTGTTAGGTAGGTGATGTGATCGCTCTTTGACATGGACAGGGGCCAAGGAGTGCTTGGTGCCAAAATACAACATGGGGCGGGTCACACCCGTGTAGTGCTCCTTGAGCAATCTGATCATAGATGTGACCCCCATCAGACGCATTGTGTATCGACGCGACATCATCAACTCATCCGATTGATCAACGGGTATGCCACTGGCATACATGACACCACCCGCTAGAGATTCGGGCAGGTCATTTACATCATCGATACATTCACACCCTTGATTTTCTCCCCTCTTGTCATCTTTTAACATTTTCAAGCCATGCTTTAATTTGTCGTCGGTGCTCATCCGCTCCCATTTTTCCCTAAAAAAGACATACCCTTTCTTCAATGCAGACACCATTTTCGGATTCTTTTTTTTCATGCGTTTGTTTCGCACATTTCCCGCATGTAACTGCATTTCAGAAAAGACATGGTCGATGAGCGCTGCCTGCCCTTACTTTTCGAGGACTTGTCTGCTAAATGGAGAGGTACTGCATATTAAAATTTGTATACAGATATATTAAGGACATATTTCCACAGCACGGTATACTCACCAGCATGTATGAGTACTGTACGAGGACTCATTGGTTGCGGTGACAAGGAATTCGTCGACATCAGTCTGGGTGCAATATTTTTCGCCATGAACTTCCTTCAATATCCACCAGTGGTCCTCGTCACCCTTCAAAAAACACTTTGCAATCAGAGCAACTATTTAATCCCAATCATCAGTACTTGAGCTTTAAGGAAGGGCAGTCCTCAACACCCTACGTATCACTGACAGAGACACATAGTGGATACATTGTGTTAGGTAGGTGATGTTATTGCTCTTTTGGGGTTGCGGTTCACGGCAAAACAGCACGAGAACAGCGTCCCTACATCACTCCCTCGGTTTTCCAGATAATAATATTCCAGACTTAAGAGGGAGAAGAATAAAAATTAACTTCTTTTAATAAGGCATTTATTAAGAAATAAACTGTCATTATCATACTGGCCCAAAATGACAATGCATAGAACTAAAATCACATGTAAATATAAATTTGTCACTTTAAAACATATCATCTGTATACCATAACCTAGAAAAAAGATAGAAGTAGTGAAATGTTATAAACCTATAGTCACTTAACATTTGGCACTAAAAAGGAACTCAATTGGAGCAGAACTTCTTTGGGTTTCGTCTCAGTCTTTTCCTCCTATCGGTTCCCTTAATTCTCCTTTTCATTCATTAAGTCCAGTAGGTCATCTTTTAGATCCCCAAACTTCCTCTTACAGGTTTTCCTTAAATTGCGGTCCTTAACTTCCTCTAGGGCCTTTCCTATAGCAACTCCCACTAGCATTTCTTCCGATGTAGGTGTAATTCCTCTGGGAGGTGCTGCAGATTCGCTTCTGCTGACAATTGACTCCTTGAGAGAGTTCATGATGGTTACGAGTTGGCCATTTAACTCTGCTTCCCTTTTAGGTTTGCTCCGACTAGCATGCACTGTCTTCTGTTGGCTGTTGTGCGTAGTGAGGATAGGCAGTTGCGATGCTAGGCGGTTGTGACCAGAGGTAGGGGTAGCAGGGCTTGAACTAGGTCCAGCTTTGGATGTTGACGCAACAGCAACAGGGGTGGCTTCGGGTGTGTCTTCCCCTACTGGCCGAGAAGGGAATAGGCTCGATTCTGTCAGGTCAGTAACCGCAACCACCTTCGCGATAGTGTCACTGGCGTCAAATTCAATAGGTGTTCTAGTGCCTCGGGCATCTCACACCTTCTCCTGGTCCGGCTGGTGCGTTGACAAGGGAATACCCCTGACTGTCTCGGCAGCAGTCAGAGTAGCAGAAGGTGCGGATGTTTGCGCAGTAGTACACGTGCCAATCCTGATCCGTGCTGCACACGTACCATGACCCACCCACCTCTGAGGCGCCGTCAGGGACCGCCTGGCCCTGTGGAATGTGCCTCGGGAACTCGTTCACCACCTTTCATCAGGAGCACCGCTTGGCCCTGTTCCTGCCGTTGTAGGCCTCCCCATTTAGTTGGCGATCAGCAGCCTGCGATTTGAAGAAAAAATTGAAAGGAATTGAAGGGTAGTAGTTCATAAACCATCACTTCATCTAGAATGAAGGTACATGACAGATTGTGTAAAAGGCCTGCTAATATGCTATATTTTAAGAAGCTAGTAGGATGTGTGGCCGCCTTCTTTTTCGATCACTTCTTGCAGCCGTCAGGGCATCGACTGAGTTAGATTCTCGATTATAGTCCTGTTACGTTGGAGAATGCCCCACACGGTGAAGAAATGCTGCTGCAGGTTCTCCACCGTGCGTTCTCGCTGAGGGTCCCAGTCCCTCACCATGGCCGCCCACACGTTCTCAATTGGATTAAGGTCCGGTGAGTAGGGCGGCCACCTGAGTACTGTGATGTAGGGCTGAGTATTGGCCAGCCAGTCGCGGACATACGCGGCGTTGTGGATGGGGGCATTGTCTTGCTGAAAAGTGAAGGGCGTGAGCGGAGCTCCTTCCTCGATGGGTTTTTATCAGCGCGCCAACGCTGGGCACCATTACATGGCGCAAAATGTCCCTATATTTGATCTGGTTGTTTCTGGCAGTTGTGGGGGTCAGGGCAACGGCCACGGACCCCATGATGCACCCCCAGAATTCGGCGGTCACGTGGTCGCTCCTCGCTACCTCCACAATGTTCTCCTCATCTTGACCGGAAGAGACAAAAAGCTGGATATGATATGAAAATAAGACAAGAAGTTCAAAGCTAGGCCTAGCCAAAAGTCAGGGAGCACTCAATACTCGGCAGGAGTCATATGGAGTTTGACTCTCCGGGTTGACATGGTTTAAAAGTTACTAAAAACATACAATTGTGGTGCCATTTCCACCAGAAAATCAACAGCAATTTAGTGGACTCAGTGTGTGTTCCACATGCGGAATGTCTTCGCTCATAACATTCCTGCAGTCTATTTCTTTCAAAATAGTAGTGGTTCTTATTGGGTTCATAAATAAAATGAAACTGAAACAGACTCTTACCTCTGGCTTCTTTTTCTGCTTCTCCGGTTCACGCTCTCGGGGTCCTTCATGTCCTTTGCTGGGCTGGAAAAGAGACAAGCCTATGAAGTCACAAGGCACTCCAGGGGTGCGACGCGAAAGTTTAACTCTTCCCGTTAAAACGCCCCAAATAAGCTTCTCTCCTTGTAAACTGAACACAACCTAAATTCTTAGTATGAATCTTAAACCCACACCCTTTGTTTACATTGCAGTGAAGCGTAGAGGGGGGCACAGGCGAGAGGCAGAGAGAACCGGCAAACGAACCAAACAGAAAAGTGAGGATCAGAAAACTTACCCTTTTCTTCTTACTGCTGGAGTCTCTGCTCGGCTGGTCTCCCATCGTGACACGATCCTGCGTACACAATTTCAATAAACACAGTGAAGCCTATGAAGGCGGCGGACGAGCGGGCACGGAGCACAGATGTGGTCACTACGGCTGACGCTCATCGACTGGCGGCCCGGAGCCCGGCCGGCCGGGCCCGAGCTGCAGAGCGCTGCCGTCGCTGCCCCCACCCCACCCCGGCCCCCGTCCCCTCGCTCGGGCCGGCGAGCGCAGGCTGACGTGCGGCCGGCTGAGCCGAGGGGAGGGGGTGGAGGCGACGCGGCCCCGCCGAACGACGAGCGAGTCGGAGGAGATCTAGAGGGGTTCCTTGGTACACATTGCAGCTTTATTCCTCTACACTACCCAAACACATCCACATTTCTTTCTTAATCCTGAAAGTTAAGTAACCGCCTCCACTTCCGGTGTCTGTAGCTGTAATGATTTACCTCTTATTACCTCCTTAACCATCACAAAAATCTAGCAGGTCCTCGTCCTGCAGCTCTCCACACCGTGCAATCTTCTGCGCCAGCAAAGCCTCCAGTGTGGCAATTCCCGTGCGCAATGCAGACATTTCCTGTTCTCTCTCTTCTCTCTCTCTCTTCGCCGCTTGGCCTCTCGGTTGGAGTCCGCGACCTTTACGCCTTCCTCCACGACCTCCGCTCGTCGCTGAGGGTCACCGCGCCCTGCGCCCCGTACCCAGCGCTATCAGCGCCCGTGTAACTGTCACCGGCGTCCACGTTCTGCTGCTCCTCCTCCTCCTCCTCGTCCTCCTCGTCCCCGCTGACCTCGAATAATTGCTGCCTCCTCTGACGTTAGGCCCATTTTGCGCAGCACCTGGCGCACACTTTGGCCACATGCCGCAGCCACTTCTCCGATGTAGCCGCGCGTCATCGCTAAGGCTTCCTCCCGGTCCCCTGCGAGCAAAAGACAACATTTAACGGGTCTGCACACTTCCGTTGATGCGGCTGACAATCGCGTTGTCGCTCGCACTACAGAGCGGGGCTGTTGCTATGTACTCACGTCCAATTCCTAGTAACTGCAAGTCCTTAGGCGGGATGCCGGGCCCAACGATTGTGGAAACCGGCACTATGGCGAGGGGTCCCCCACTCGTCAACTCGTTGTACACGAGGAAAAGTACTCGCAAGATACTCGCGGCAACTCGCGAAAAACTCGCGAAAACTCGCGAAAAAATCGACAAATACTCGCCTAATACTCGCGGATACTCGCCATTACTGACATAAACTCGCGGATACTCGCTAATACTCTCGAATACTCGCGGATACCCACGCAACTCGTTGTACACCCACTCGGAGAGTGGAGGACCCCTCGCACTATGGCACCCGGCGTGTGGTCAATTCTGCGACATTTGAAGCCCGGATACTCAATGATTTCGTTCGCGTCGGTGCCCTCCACTACGTCGGCGACGAATATCGTACGCCCGCCACGGGGGTTACGGCACGAGGGAAAGTTCTGTGGCATGTTGTGCTTAAGGACGGGTGCGCGACTGCACTGAGCTCGGCGCGGAGAAAACTTCGGCGGGAGCCGTCGTCGGCCGCCAGCTCCTCCAGGGCGGCTGGCGGCCGCCTGCCCGGGGTGGGGTCTGCTTTCGGGGAGGAGGCCTGGCTGGTCATGACGTCACGAATCCAACGTGCCTTGGCCGTTAGAGCGCGCGACTGTCGGCATCGGCAAGGTGCGTGTGCGTGTGCGTGTGCGACGTGCATTTGTCTGGTCTCAGTTTCATTTCAAGAGGCCAAAAAAATGTTAAATCCCTCTCTGTCCGTTTTAATAACTGGACTCAACCAATTTTAGTTATCTGTGTACAGTAATGGGGGCTTTTAAAAAATTAAATATTTACTTTAAATTTTGATATTTTATTTATCAGAGCAAGGCAACATTTTTGCAAAATTTCTTCAAGTTAACAATTAAAATTGGGATACAATCTTCAAAAAATTGCATTAGATTAGATTGTTTATTTAAAAAGAATAAAAAACAACAGATTTTTACAATTCTTGACGTCAAAGTTTAAAAGAGTTAGAAGAAACATGGACTAGCAAAAAAAGCACAATATCTATACCAGACCGCTCCAGACAATGTCCACAAATGGTCTCACGAATGAACTGACGATACTTAATTAAATCTTCAAGGTCAGTAAATTCCTTGAACTTCATTATAATCTGATAAGCAAACCAACAGATATGGACACCACAGTTGACAGAGTCAACCTGTGTGCAATATGACATAACTTTCAAACTCCACTTAGGGATAGTAGGTTTGATAGTTTTCAAAATAGAAATCATGGTATCAGCACAACTTAAAGCACTTGAGTTTATATCCCTGTTCAAGGGATCCAAGTAGAGGATTTCAGCAGTGTTAACTAACACTGCAAACATTGTCCAGTGATCATCAGTAAAATTGGCAGGGAAGATAAAAAAATCCTTCTCAGACACATTGGAGAAAATTCTTTTCAGACGGTTGCCTCGTGCCATTGACAGTGACAGTTCAGAGGCACCTGCAAAAATTGAGTCATCTGTCTGAGCAAGATTGAAAATGAAAGCATTAATGATTTCAGAAGTTAATCAGCCTTTGCGGAAAGACCTGTCTATCTTGTGATAAAAAGCCTCCTCAGCCTTGCTAATTTCAAGAGATAAAGACAAAAGATTCATATTGGTTATCTTATACAAGTTCCCAATTCTCAAGACAATATTTTAACTTTTTTGAATTAGGAAGAGCAGGGACCAAAGACTGTAGATTAGTTTTTGCATCTTCTCTCTTTGACATTTTCTCTTCTAAAGTTTCAATATTTTTCTTACTCCTCTTTTTTCTTTTGAATGGGAGTGTTTGATCCCACTGAGTAACAAGTTTCTGACTAGGAGCAATTGATTTCTTGACAGGCAAAGATAGAGTGGAGGCATCTGCATCTGATTGAAGAGACAAAACACTAATTTTCTTTACCATTAGATCTAATTCAGTATTACAAGACAACACCAAATGCTTCGGCAGGGATCTCTTTAAAATAAATTCTGTCAATTGTGACATGTTCATTTCCATTCGACGATAAGCATTTGCCTCAGAGAAATCCTTCTGAAAATTCTGAAATCTGTTCTCATCAATGGTGACAAATTGTACCTCCTCACAGATATTTTCATATGTTGGATTCGGAACATTTCTTTGCAGTAGAGAATGAAGCTTATGAATATGTTTGCACAGTGGATTCCTACTATCTGGACAGCTGCAAACATAAAGGTGAGAGCAGAGGCCATGACAGGAGGCATGAGGGCATTTGTCAAGACAAAGTTCTTTGTTGCATACATCTTGAGTTTTGTTGATACAATAAACTTCATCTTTGGTGGATGTAGACTGAATGCTCCACAAAACAGAGCTAATTATTTCTGATACGCTCGAATCAGGTATACACAAACCCTTTTCATGGCGTTGTCTCAATGCCTGAGGAGTCATTTTAAATCCAAGAATGGATTCTCTTAATCTTGAAGCAAAATCATCTTTGTCGATTGTCTGTAAAATGTTCACAAGATCATCCATTCTCTTGTTTGAGACTCTTTTAAAGTATTCCTTCTTTAACCTGTTGTGAAAAGATTCCACATGCGCAGTAGTATTAATATTGCCATGCCTCAGTCCCTGCCGATGACACATTGCCCACTTTTCAACTCTTGAGTCATAATTTTAGAAGATATTACATGGTCTCCTAAGGGGTAACTTGCAAAAGTAGAGTCCTTTGGGCGAAAATTTCGTCCGTTTTGCTCTCTCACTCACCGTTTAGGCGCTAGAGGGAGTTATTAGATGGTCTCCTAAGAGGTAACTCGCAATAGTAGAGTCCATTGGCCGAAAATTTCGTCCCTTTGGCTCTATCTCTAACCGTTTAGGCGCTAGAGGGTCTTGTTTGACGAAAATAAGTTAAAAATTGCTGTAGTGAACAATTAAATATGTAAAAGAAGGCCCAACACCGCAAAAGAGGTAAGAAACTCCCTCCCCCCACCCCAAAAAACGTTTTCTAAGCAGAAGGGTGGGTTGTAGTCGCGGTGTTTCACCGTCACATCCCTTTCTCGTGTCTACGGGGCAAATTTTAAGGACGACGGGCTTTGCGGGCCGAATGTCCGTTACATCATTTGATTATGTTCCACAGCTAATCGCGTGGCAGAAATGGTCGGGCCGCAGGCCCGACCATCGCCGCTGGCAGGCCAAGCAGGCCCGGCCCCTGCCGAACGGAGTTGCCGGCGCAGCGAAGCGAAGCTGGCAACTTCGTTTGGCGGAAGGGCGGGCCTGATTGTTTAAGAATCAAAAACCACAGATCCCACAAATAATGTTTTTAAAACTATTTTTTTTACAAATTCCTAAGGGGCACCTCATCAAAGTAGCTCTTCAGGCGTAAATTTCGTCCGTTTGGCTCTACCATTTCCACAGGGAGTTTTTGACGAAAATAAGCGAAAAAATGTACAACCCTGCATTCTTAGTCGAAGTGACGGGAAGTTAACGGGCCGAAGGCCCGTATCCTTGTGTACATTTTTGCGCTTCCCGACTCGGGTGTCAGCGCCGCAGGCCTAGGTAGATGTATGCCAGGCGCGTCGCAGCGTAACAGTGTTTCGTCAGATATCGCGAAGCCTGTTACGCGAGACGTGGTCTGGCGTACATCTACCTAGTAACATGTAGTTTGTACTATGGACTATATATGAAAATATATGAAAATGTTGATAAGATTTCAAAATTACACTCGTCAAAACATTTAGCGGCCCACTTTTTTACGCCTGGATTAAATTATCTCCCCTAGCATCTAGGAAGTCAAGATTTGACATAGACATGCATCCATGTGTGTAGTTTAACATCCTCGAGCGCGAATGTCGTGCGACACCCCTCACGCCGTACGCATCCCCTAATGATCACGGGGGAAGAAAAGTCGAAAAAAACGTGAAAGGTTAGGGTAAAAGGGGGTGCCGGAAGTGGCTAAAATTTGGTGTACGGGTGTCGTAGGAACCAATTTAAAGGTTTTAGGCCCTTTCCACCCCCTCATAGGGCTCAAGGGTCCCTAGATTATATTTTATTACGAAAACGCTGATTTTTACATAACAATCTATCAAAATTCGAACTTTGAATGAAAACGTTTATCGAACAAAAGAAGTTTAATTTCCCTAATTTTAGATTAATAAGTCCCCGACAAATGCTGTGAGTATGTCAAATTTTGGGGGCCGGAAGGCCCTGTTTCCGAATACCCTCCCATGAACGCGTCCCGGGTGTCAGCGCCGCAGGCCTAGCTATATGTGCGCCAGGCGCGTCGCAGCGTGAAAGTGTTTCGTGGGATATCGCGAAGCCTGTTACGCGAGACGTGGTTTGGCGAACATATAGTAGAGTACAGTGGTAGAAAGACGACTCCGTTCCCGGTCAGCCAGTCGGTGGGGACACTCTTTGTACTGTACCGTCCCGGTACTGGATCCCGGATGAAAAGGGGGAAACCTAGCAGTTTGTGTAATTTTAAAGCAGTTCCTTGTGCTGTATTATAACAAAAATGGAGAGATTCTCTCTTTCATTACCTTAACTTTAGAATGATATGATGCGTTGTCCATCACAATCGCAGTGCGACGCTGTAGACCTTTGAGACGTTTTTCGAACCAAGGTTCGAACTATTCAATGCACATGCTTCATGATGTGTTCTACGCTCGATTTTCTTTGACTTCTTAGCTTTAAATACCAGCTTGGCGTTAGGCACAAACCCATTCGACGCGTCCTAACAACAACGTTCTATCTAGAGCGCGTCATTTTCACAATGTCCTATCTACAGCGCGTCATTTTAACAATGTCCTATCTACAGCGCGTCATTTTCACAACGTCCTATCTACAAAGGGTCGTTTTCACAATGTTCTAACTGACATTTTTGACCAAATTGAGTTATGAGTGGTTTTGACGTGCGCCTCTCCACGTACCACCAAGAATTTTTCCGAAATTTTGATCCCAAAGTACCTTTTAAAGGGGGTTCGTAAGTACTATATATACAGAGCACGCTCGTTAGGGTGGCCCACGGCAAAAAAATTATCAGACCGGCGGTTAGTTCATAAAGATCGAAATGACCCATGCTCTGGGCATTCCAAAACCGCCCCGTTCGTCCCGATCGGACCCCGGGAACCACTCGCTCAACGTCTTTGCATTTTAACATGGGTTTCTTATGGGCTTTTGGGTGTAAAATCGAAAAACGACCCTGAAGACTCAGAAAGCCACCGCAGAGCAATATAGTTATGAAATTCGTAACCTACGTTAAAAACTGAATCCGGCAATGTAACGTTCGTTACTGTAGCACCCAGTACCCAGATTTGCCAGGCTTTGAATATTCCCTCATTTTTCAAAATATGGAGATTTATGAGAGTTTGCAAATCTGGGTCCTAGGTGCTACAGTAACGAACGTTACATTGCCAGATTCAGTTTTTAACGTAGATTACGAATTTCATAATTATATTGCTCTGCAGTGGCTTTCTGACTCTACAGGGTCGCTTTTCGATTTTACACCCAAAAGCCCATAAGGAACCCATGTTAAAATGCAAAGACGTTGAGCGAGTGGTTCCCGGAGTCCGATCGGGACGAACGGGGCGGTTTTAGAATGCCCAAAGCATGGGTCATCTCGATCTTCATGAACTAACCGCCGGTCTGATAATTTTTTTGCCGTGGGCCACCCTAACGCTCGTATGTCCCGCCTACTGTAGTGTATCTACTCCAATCGCGCGGTGCGCCTGGCAGGCGATGCGGCAGCAAGAGGTACTAGCGGCAAGCAGCGAGTGTGTGTGGGTGTGTGTGTGTGTGGAAAGGGGGGGGGGGCTGTCAAAATAAGGCACGGTTTGGCGGTTTGGCCGACCGACCGACCATCAACTTTGAAACGACTTAAATTTCGTGGTAGGGGCATTTTTTTGGCACGCTGAGTCCGAATCCGGAGTGCCGAGGTCGCTCGGGCCCCCGGGGACGTCAACGGGGACCTCCCGAGCACGCCGAAGACACCCCTATGACAACTCCGATTCATCCAAAATTTGGAGTATGGCGGTTTTCACACACGCTGGGTCTGAATCTAGAAGTGCCGAGGTCGTCCGGGCCCCCGGAAACGTCATCGGGCACCTCCCGAGAACATCGGTAGGGGGAAGGTTCCACCGAACCTTGATGTTCTACCCCCTATTTTTCTTCCTCCGTAAGCCGAAACACGCTATAAAGGATTATAAAACCAACTAATTCATCAGAAAACGTTGTTTAATCTTAACTAAGCCATTACTTACATTTTATATGCATTCCTTCCATTATCAGGTTTGGTTGTCGCAGCTGACCGGGGAAAGTACATAGACCTTATTATCATCGTCATCATCATCATAAGAGTGTAGTGCGGAGCCGTGTGGAGATCACACAAGGGCACACTGTCACTTTGTACTTAATGGCTAACCAGGTCTCCCTCCTTCTCCCCTCCTCCCACTCCACCTTGCAACCTCCACTTTCCGACCTTGAAAACAGAATCAAGGCCCAGGACAGGATAGCTGCCTTAATCTTGAGGTGCCGTGTCTTACAGGTTGTTACTCCTCCTCCTCTCTGACCTTGGATGCATTTCCTGAGAATGCATCGATTGCTAAAATAGTCTTCACATGGCCCGGCTCAAGGACCGCCATAACCAGGGGTGATTGACTGGCGCCATATTCATTCTTTAACATAGCCATGTAGCGGTATGGCACCACATCCTGGGTCTTGTCATATATGTGCTGGAGCGTGCCTATTAGCTTATCAAAAGTCTCATTATCAGACTTGGCGTAATTAGCGAATAAAGGAAAGTCTCTTAACAGCCAGTGTTTGTGCGAAAGCTGATAGGAGCCTCATTTTGTTCCGCTGTAATTCTGGCACCTCGTCGGACGGGTAGAGCATTCTGGCATATATGGAGAGCTCACCCAAGGACTGCAGCCGGGCGATTGCGGCAAACACCGCAGGTGCCTCGGAGCGAGCTGGCCCGCTAGCTAGGATAGCAGGGACCTCGTTGATTGTGTAGCGTTCGATCAAAAGAACATGGGTTACGTCAACATTGGCGAAAAGCACCAAGAGCACCTCTGCCAACTTCTTGTGCACTCCTTCGGTCAATGTGCGGCTCCACGTCACCGCTAGTCGTAGCGCCGCCCTTCGGAAAGGGAGCCTATTTCCGAGACGTCTATTGATGTGTTCACTGTTAGAAAAAGTACTGGGATTTCACGAATGAACACTCGTGAAAAATATTGCCAAAGTCCTTTGGGATTTTCCAAATGACACTGCAGATTTCACGTGGCGAGTTTAGCTTCGAAACACACAGGCGACTCATAACTCTCTACCTTCAACGGTTGCTTTCTGACAAGGTATTTACAAGATAGGTAAATTACTCTCACCCACCCCCCACTTAATATACATTCACAACATTTGCACATTTGCATATGTACACGGAACAACAAACGCTCTCTCTCTCCCTCCCCCCCCC
>NW_026267418.1:0-372 GCF_000697945.3 Frankliniella occidentalis | reverse complement strand
TGGTTTCTGTAGCATACACCTTTGTCGCACTCTGACGGGACGCCTTTGAAATAACAGTGTAGTGAAGGAGATAATGAAATTTCGGAGGGTACTGGAACTTGTCAAAGAGGGTCGTCCACAGGTCGTGATGGCGCTGGACGGCACGTTCGAGGTCCGCCAACATCTGGGTGCTGATTCTAACAGCCATGATAATTTCCACAATACGCACAGCGCACAAATGCATCTCCCAGAAAGGATTGCCGTCAGGAACGACCTCACCCAGGGCAAGGGTGAAAGTGTACAGCAAACTCAACTTCTGCACACCAGAACCCTTGATCGCTCTTTTCTTCCCTTTCGCTGCTGGCAGGTGCACATCTTCCGGGAGGGGGGGGG
>NW_026267417.1:283635-292302 GCF_000697945.3 Frankliniella occidentalis | reverse complement strand
ACACTGAGCGCTTGGTACAGATCTGTTACTAGGATACCAGGGGTTGGTCTAGGGAGCATGCGCGGGTGAACGGTAGAAATACCAACTTCATAACATTACTCCCTCTTTTAAAAGAACATGGAGAAAAGGGAATTAATCAATCACAGATGAAGTGTTCCCATTTGGGTTAAATCAGGATTGTACAACGCTGATAAACAGCCTCATTGTGATCAATTGATTCCAACTAACGGAAAAAGGAAAAGCGAAATGCAGTGACCCCATTTGGGTAAGGGTAGGATTTCACAACCTGACCGATCAACCACATTTCACAACTTTAAAGGTTTATTTTAAGAAAATGATTCTTCAAGGGCTTGAGCGGTTTGTTGGCGGAGGAGGTGATGTTGCGTCTTGCAGGAACTGAAGAATGTTGAATGTCTGAAATAGAGGAAAATATCTTTGGCCAGTGAATGTTGCTTATGACAGCTGTCTGAACTTAGTGATTTTAGTAACCCTGTGGTGTAAAAGAGAGAACCTGACTAGCTAACCTATCAACACCACTGCAGTAAAAGACTGCTTACTTCTGACAGGACTTAACACTTCAAAATAAACTATCACACTTAACTTTGAACTTAGAAAGACTTGGAGCGTCGACTCAGTTGATTTCAGCACAAGGAAAGAAGAGGTTTGCTATTGTTCTCCAGATTGTTGTCTCTGCTGAGTAGTCGGTGGACGTCGTCTGCTTGTTTATGTTTGGAACATGTGCTATCCGCAGGCTGTTGTTCTGCCAATAGCGCTGACGACTACTTGTTCATTTGCTAGTTGAGAGAGATTTTGGCGGTTCATTTCGTCCCTCGTAGAAAAGAAATGTGTTCACATTAACCATGTGTTTATTAGGAAAATAGATATTTAAGTAGTTAACAGATGCAAACACAGGTACGTGAAGTAAATGTTCAGGTACATGTTCAGGTAAATATGAAATAGTTGATACAATGATTACGAATCAAATTCAGGTGGAGGAGGAATCAGCATCTTGTTTTTCGGGTTTAACGGGCACATTTGATTTATGTGGCCGTAACGACGACAGCGATTGCATCGCTTACGCTTCATGGGCTTCTTCAAAACCGGAGTGGACACATCTGGAAGCACTTTCACTTGAAGTGTAGAAGCAGGTGATGCTGGGGTAGCCGGCTCCACAGGAAGGTTAGTCGGCTTCTTCTTACGAATGATGAGTTTGACTGTTTTTCCAGGCATGACAGTGCAAACACGTTTAGTAATTAATTTTGGTGCAGGTCGAGATGCTGACTGGTGAATTTCATCGATTTTCGAGCGGAGATCTTGTTCAACTGTGGTTAACCTCAACTCCTCAATTTTCTTTCGGAGATCTGGAGTGTCCGAGGAGGTTGAAGGCACTTCAGCAGCAGGATTTTTCTCGCGATGGTATTTAGTGATTATGCTTTTGATGCTTGAAGTTAGTTTGGTCTTGTCAAAAGAGAATTTTGATTTTGATGACTTTTTGTCTGACATTTTTAAGGACCAAAGACCAGAGGAACTGTTTAATTGCTGTTGCTACGGTGACGACAAACTGAAGATTTTACTGCTAGCTTGATGAGACCAAGACACCAGTTGTAGACTCAAGATGGCCATGGTGAGTCATTGATGACCAGCCAAGCTGCCTGGACACCTTCCACAGGTACTGAGTAACTAGCCAGTTTATCCAGGTGAACGATTCTGGTGAGTTGAGGGTTTTGACAAAACTGGATAGCAGCAATACAATCATTTAACACTTTGATAATTTTGTAGGGACCTTCCCATGGAGTGTCTAATTTTGGGGATTTACCCTTAATTCTTTTTCTGTTGTAGAACCACACAAGTTGTCCAACTTGAAATGGAGCAACAGATGCATGGAGGTCATAGTGCCGTTTCATCCGGAGAGCTGAGTCTTGTAAATTTTCTCTTACTTGATCATGAATGTTGCTGAGAGTTTGTCGGAGCCAAAACGGAAAATGTTCAGGATTAATTTCTTGATTAGTGGTAGGAGGAAGGCCTCGTTTCAAGTCCAAAGGGGTTCGCATAGGAGCTCCAAAAATTACTTCATAGGGTGAGAACTTTGTTGAGGTATGTGGTAAACTCCTATATGCTTGACAAATCAGAGGTAGTGTGTTTGGCCAATTTTTCTTTTCATTCTCAATCATAATTGCAATGTGCTCTTTCAGAGTTCTGACCCACTTCTCAGCTTTGCCATTGGCTGCAGGGTGAGCTATGGAAATGTTACTGGACTGAATTCCATAGATGGTACAAATCTCATGCATTAACTGAGAAGTAAAGCATCTTTCTTGATCAGATAAAATGGCCATGGGTGAACCAAAGACAGAAAAGACATCTCTGATTAGAGCTTGTGCAATTTCAGTGGAAGATTTTGTTTTCAAAGGAATGGCAAAGGGCCAACCAGAAAATGCTTCGACAGCAACCAAAACATAGGTGTACCCCTCTTTTGATGGTGGGTTGATTGGGCCACAAATATCTACGTGCCATTTCCCATGTAACACACCTTCTCTGAAAATTTTGAGTGGGACTTTGGGCCTCTTGTGAAACTTGAATTTGGCACATTTTTCACATTGTGAAACAATGTCATTGACATCTTCTTGCATACCAGGCCAATAAAAGATCTTCTGTAGTGACTGGTAAGTTTTGAGTGCAGCAAAATGATTTCCAGTAGCAGAATTTTCATGGTGTTCAATGACAAACTTACGTATGAATTTTGTTGGCAGAATGAGCTGATATTTTTCCAAGTTGAGATTACCAGATGGATGTTCAAACTTCCTATAGAGTAACCCGTTGTGAACAACCAAAGATTTGAATTGTAGCCACAAGGATCTGGTTTTGGGACTGCAGCCTACAATTTCTTGAAAATCAGGCCTTTTATTTTCTTCAACTGCCATGATGATAAGCATCAAATCAGGATCAAGGAGTTGTGCTTTTCTCATCTCGGTAGGACTGCATTCTGGGTCAGGTTGAACAGAGATCCAGCAGACTGAAATATTTTCTGAAGTAATGGAGTGTTCTTGAAATTCTAATTTTGTACAATTCTTACAGTCTGTGGAACATGGTCTGGATGGTCTGCGAGAAAGAGCATCAGCTTCTGCATTTTCACTGCCTTTGATGTAGACCACTTCAAATTTGTAAGGGGCTAAACGACTGAGCCATCTTGCTATGAGTCCAGTTGGTTGTTTGAAATTTCTCAACCACTGTAAAGCAGAATGGTCTGTTTTGACAGTAAAAGGGGCACCAGCAAGATAGTGATGGAAATTTTCTATTGATTCAACTAAAGCCAAAAGTTCACGGTGAGTAACACAATAATTTCTTTGAGCTGCATTGAGACTCTTAGACCAGTATGCCAAAACAACTTCTTTACCATCTTGCTCTTGTTTCAAAACAGATCCAATGCCTGTAAGACTGGCATCGCAGTAGAGAATGAACTTGCCTTTTGAAATGTCAGGTGAGCCAAGGAAAGGTGCTGTAGTGAGAAGCTTCTTGAGTTCATTAAAACTCTTCTCACATGACTCATCCCAAACAAAGGCTTTGTCCTTGTGAAGTAAGGCATACAACGGAGAGGCAGTTGTAGCCATGTGTGGAATGAATTTAGAGTAGTAACCAATCATTCCTAACCAGGTTCGAACTTCTTTGGCATCTTTAGGTGTTGGCCAGTTGGTTATTTTGTCAACCTTCTTGGATGTGGTACCAATGCCAGAGTTTGATAAGGCATGGCCCAAATACTCGACTGAGTCTTGAAAGATAAAGCACTTCTTTGCTTTCAAGAAGAAACCTGATGCTCGAACACGATTAAAGAGAGCTTCCAGGCGTTGTAACATCTCTTCAAAGGTGTCACCAGCAATACAAATGTCATCCAGGTAAACACAGCTATTAGGACCGACATCATTATCAGGATTTGGATTAGTGCCTTTTCTCATTATTCTGTCAGTGACTTGTTGAAATATTCCAGGTGCAGCAGATAAACCAAAACTCAATCTAGTCCACTCTAGATGTCGAGCAGGAAGACCCAAATCTTCAGGAAGAATTACTGCTGTCTTTGGAATGTCACTTTCATGGATTAGAAGGTTATGATAACCGTGAGCCAAATCAAAGGTATGGTAAATCTTGTGTCCAGCTAATTTCTGAATCAATTCTGCTGTTAGAGGTATTGGAATGGCCGGTACTTTAGTAATGTGGTTCAGAGCTCGATAATCTATACATACTCTCACTTCCCCTGTCTTTTTAGGGACGAAAGTTGTGTTGTCCTTAGCGAAAACATCATGGTGCTTCTTTAAAAGATCTTCTACCTTTTTGGACTCTTCCGAATTTAGATTTTTACACCTTTTGACAAGATCCTGAAGATCTTCTGGCAATGGACTGTCCGAAGGGAGTGGAGACGAATCAGGAATTTTGTAGTCAACTTCAATGTTGAAGACACATCTATTGAGACCAGGATTTTCTGTAGAATTTTGAACGGTTGATCTGTGGACTTTTGCTGGGCCTTCTTGAGGTAATTCATACTCTTTAATTTCATTGATTGGCTGATTGTAATCAGTTGGATCGAGGAGATAGATTTCTGCAATAACTGTGGATTTTGATATTTTGACATGATGATCACTTGCGTTGAAAATGTTTAGTTCCAGGGGAGCAGAGATGCAGGGAACGACTCCAGACATCACCAGGACATCAGGATCCAGAGACGCTTTGTGGGCTGTCATTGGACGGGACACCAGTCCAAGTTTAAGAGCTTTCTCATCGTCTGGCGGCAGTAGCTGTAAGCAATGATTAGTAGCATTATTTATGGAATCTTTGTTTTTATTATTTTTGTTAGTGTGCACACTCGATTCCAATTTACCTTTTTGTTTAGGTGCTACATCTGTTTGTAAAATAGTTTGAATTTTGGTATCAGCCATTGGTGCCAGAGTCAGATTTCTATGAGCCCGTGCCACATAGTACACAAGACCAGCTTGGAATTTACCAATGCTAGGCGAGTGAACCATGGTGCAAGGAACTTCATGTGGCTCGTCTAATAGTTCTTGTGGAGACAACCTTCTAATGGTGAGTTTGCGTCTTGCACTTTCCACTGCTATGTCAAAATAATCCAAAAAGTCATTGCCAAGAAGACAATCATCTTCAATATCTCCTGCATATGTAGGGAATTGTAATTTTAGTCCACCAAAGTTGAAATCCATTAATTTTGGTCCATATAATTTTCCTGTTCCAGGTGTTACTCCTTTTACTCGTAATTTTGAAAGAGGCAAAGATGTTCCAAGACGACCTCTTTTAACAATTGTAATCACAGCGCCAGAATCAACTACTGAGTTACAATTGACACTATTAATAGTGCATTTCACCATGGGACTTCCAGGTGTTGGGAAATCTTGTGGTCCAAGGGAAACGTTTGCTGCGGTCTTGACCACACTAGATGCAGCTACTCCTAGTTTCCCTGTGTGGAGTTTCCATTTCCATTGCCGTTACCATTGCCATTACTGTTACCGTTGCCATTGCCATTTCCAGTGGGTGCAGCCGGTGGTGTCATACACTGCTTGAGCAAAGCTTGCACATTATTGGCTGCAGGCTGATTTTGCCACGAGAGACCAGCGTGGTAAAACTGGGGCGGATACAGTGGAAATCCCATTCCTTGTTGCTGGTTTCGCTGGTTTTGCGGGTTGAACCAACAGTTCTGAGGTGAGTGACCACGTCTGCCACAAGTACAAGGTTGGCTATTGTTGTTGTTATTCCAGTTGTGGTTGTTGTTCCAGCCACCTCTACCGCCACGACTTCCACGACCACCACGGGAACCACGGCCGCGCCCTCGGCCACGTCCACGGTTGTCGCTTCCAGACGGCTGTTCAGTGGAAGTAGACGGGTTGGAGCTGGAGCTGGAGCCACTGCCATTAGGGTTGTTGGAGTTGGTCGGGAAAACCATCTGAACTTTAGCTTGTTTAGCCGATGATTCTTCCTTTTCCTCCCTCTCTTCGACTGTAGCTTGGTGAGCACGCTTGTTGGCAGTTTTTCCAGTAGGTGGCAGAATAGTGTTGCCCTGAATGGCGGCATTGGTAGCTGCCGTGAGACTGGGAAAAGTCTGGAAAGCTATGGAGCTCCTCGTTGATTCGGACTTCAGACCTTTCACAAAAGCTTGTACTTTAAGCTGGGTAAGGTCATTCGTCGGCATCGTTGGGTAGGCCAGAGTGGCTCTTGTCTCAACTCGTCTCGAGAAGTCTTGGAGGGACTCTTCATCGTCTTGTTTCAGGGTTTGGAATTGGTTAAGACGCTCCCAAATAGTGACGGTATGGCCATAAGTACGCTGTAGGGCTTCGTTCAGAACATGGAATGGAGCATCTTCTCGCAAGTGAGGCATGCACTGAAGAATCTGCACAGCCTTTCCAGTGAGTGCATTGAGCAACTCGTCTCTCTTACGCTCTGGAGTCCAACCATTGTTACGGGCTACATTATTGAATTGGACTTCATAAATGTAGTAGTCGTATGAGCCATCAAATGTCTTGAGTTTCATGGATTTAGTAGTAGTAGTTGGTGGTCTAACCGGGACATATTCCTCTTCCTCAGTCACAGGAACATATGTCTCACGAGCGCCGAAATTCATTTGTTGCAGGTTTTCCACAAGAGCACCAAACGTGGATTGAATGGAAGACTCGAGTGTTTGCTGGAGTCTATCCGCAATCATTTGAATGGCGTCCACACCAACCACATTGTTTGGATTGAAGGGACCTTGGTCATCGTTCGCACCGGGACCTGGACCGCCTGTATTGCCTGCTGCGGGAACTGATCCTTGGTCGTCGTTGTCTCGATTGGACCCTTGGTCAAGAGACCCTTGGTCATCGAGGCCTTGATCGTACCCTTGATCATGCTCACCGAGAGGCCTTACGTAGCGTCCTTGTCCACCGGGACCACGAGACCCTCGTCGCCTACGTCGGTCGCTCATAACGACTTCCCAATAAAGAACTTACTTCCAATAAGTTGTTTTCTTTGGTTGATTGGTCAGGCGTGAAGAGAGGTCAAAACCAGGGGAATAGCCGAATCGTTGCCGGGATCAGACAGAGGGAATGCCAAGTCGGGTGCCGGAATCAGGTCAGGGGGAATGCCGGGTCAAAAGCCAGGAATCAGGATAATCAGGAACGCTTTTCACCTTCACTTCTTCTCTCCCTTTCCGAATTACCGCTGCCACCACTTTTGTGTAGCGGGTATTTGGAATAAAGGAGGCAGGAGAGGTTTCAGGAGGATGTATTCAGGTCAACAGTCTGAGATACACTGAGCGCTTGGTACAGATCTGTTACTAGGATACCAGGGGTTGGTCTAGGGAGCATGCGCGGGTGAACGGTAGAAATACCAACTTCATAACAATATTGTAAAATATTAAAACGAGTATTCTGGAGGGCCGAGAAATTTTTCATACTGCTCCCGACGACGAGTTCGGCTGTTCCCGCGCCGCAGCCGAGTGTTTGAAAACCAAGATGGCCAAGAAGCCCTGTGACCTGTGATCCGTCTGCTACTGTGCAAAAATATTAGTTTATTATTTCTTTCGCCCGGTTCTTTCGCCTTTTCGTCCTGGTTGCCTTTCATTCGTAGATGGTAAGAGCATTTGGATTTGCTAAAAGCTTTAGCCTGCTAGAAATAAATGTTTATTGTGCTTGACAAAGCATTTAACGTATGGATATAACCTATTATGGTGACAAGTCATTCAATCTTTATTTATTTCAGGCACTTGTACTACCTCTATGCGGCGCGGCTCGTCTATTGCTGTCTAGTCGACATTTGGAGTTCTTAGTGTCTGTCTTTTCATAATGCTTTCAACTACACCTCACCTATATTCATGACATGCTATACTACTTAGCTGGCAACAAACATGTCTACGTAAGAGAGTGACAAAGCGATGGAAATGTAAGCATTTATCATTTCAGTTATACGAGTACTGTGAACGTCACTTGGAGAAATTACGACTAAGTTGTATGGTGGGAGCTATAATATCAATAATGTATGAGCTTGATGTTTCTCAATAGACAATCAAAATAGAAGCTGAAAATGCCAATACGAGTGGTTTATTGAACATGAGTCATGTATATAGCTGCTTGTGCAAGGCAGAATATTTAGTAAATGTAAGTAGTGGACAAGGCTACGATTTGAGTTCGAACTCTGCACAATATTTCTCGTGGAGTTGGTGGGAAAATGTGAGCTTGGCGCCGTTTGTGCATGCCTACCAACTCCATTGAGTGCACATATAACTTCACATCGCAATCAAATCGTAGCCTTGAAGCCTTGTGCACTACTTACATTTAGAAATATTCTGCCTTGAGCGTGCGCTGCAAGGAGAGCGAGCGCAAACGTCTCAGCACACTGTAGTCACTGTGGCCGAGTGGATACAGTGCCTGCCGTGGAAACCCAAGTCGACGAAGTGCAGCGGGAGCGGTTCGATCCCCGCTAGCCGCCTCTTTTGCCTTTTGACACACAGAGGCATAAGGTAAATTTGTCGTTTTTAAGCCGTAAAACGGACCACTTTTAAGCGTGAATAAACGACAACTTTAAATGCATTGCAACGATACGCAAGAAGTTCGCCTTCTTGTCGTTATCGCGCCCTAAATTGGTTGTTAATTTACCGTTTTGTAGTCGTGATTCGTTTCGCAAACAACGACAAGAAGACGA